>NC_056748.1:57111314-57176314 GCF_019279795.1 Protopterus annectens | reverse complement strand
AGGTTAAGGGGGAAATGATGCCTTTATTCTGAGGTCAGGACATGTGGGCAGTAGTAACATAGCAAGAGTGGTGCAAAGTGGGCAACTGTCATGGGTGCAAAGTGTAGAGGCTGTGATCAAGAGTCCGTGCATCCCTTTCTATGTTGTACTAAAATGCCAGTACAACAGAAAGTTACTTAAGTGTTTAAGGTTTTTTTGGTAGTGCTGGAGAAGCTGATACACCAATAGTAAGCTGATGTCTGCTGTTTTTTAAATGACTATGTATTTAGTTATTTCTCTTCACTTTAACAGCTGAGGGAAGGAGGTGGTACTTCGGTGGCCGGGTGCTAGAAGAGTCAGCTATGGCTCTGCCTGTGGGTTCCTGTATGAATTTGATAAGATGAAAATTAGTGAGGCATTTGTTAAGATAATTAGAGATAGGACCTAAAAAGTTAAGATTAATGTTAATCGATAATTTTAGATTTGGGAGAACCATTGATGGTAGTGGGAATGGGAGATTGACATCTTTTCAATGGGAGGTGGCAAAAAGTAGGATATATCAAGTAGAAGGGAGTTGTTCTCAACAGTGAAGAAATCACTTGGGTACTGAGTAACAGTATGTATCTACTTGGGCAATAGATGTAACATTAAGGTTGGACTTATAAAGAAGAAGTGTCCCCCACCACCAGTTCTATACCCAGGTCTAAAATTAATGGTGTAAGTATAACCAGGGAATAAATGTTACTTGTATGGGTGATCATTTTTGAGTCAAGATTCTATGACTACTACAAGGTTAGGGTGTGTGTGGTAACACAAAAGTGATCTGAAAAATGTTTATTCATAATGATTTTAGCATTAAGGAAGACACATGAGACAATGGTGGGTTTGGCGAAGGGATTTGTTGGAGTCTTGGCTTTAATATAGTACATTAGATCTAATTAGGAGCAGAAGTATTACAGTAGTAAATTTGAAAAGCAAAATGCCACACCAGTCATCTGCCTACTGGCTAATTATTATGTGCATTTACACTCCAGCTTCCTGAGTTTGTGAGTGGTGAAAAAGTGGGATGTAAAAAGACTCCAAAATTTTAACAAAATTAAATACTTTAGGAAAGCAAACCTGTAAATGTGATAAGGTGTAATTCACAGGGAGAATAAAACATCACTCAGATAAATTGCTCGATGCTGTGAGAGCTTGTTTTCCATCAGTGTTTTTTTAGATGCTGCGAGTTTGCCTACTGGGCTCAGATTGATTCCCTCGCAAGTAGTACAGGGGAAAACACAGAAAAAGGGAATGAGGTATAATAATGAGAGATTGTTAACAAGGCCTGTGAGAAAAGGGAGAGCCCAAATCAACGGAAGGATATGTGAGGGCCAGATCAGTAAGTAAAAGAACAGCGATAAAAAAAAATATAAAACAGTGTTATGGATGTAATTCATGGTGAGAGGACCACTGGAAAGATATGACAAGCTCCAGAAATAAGCATGCACATCAGGCTGGCTTGTATAACAACCTAGAGTCTGCAGTAGAGTGTCAACAATGTGTACCATACTGTCCTGACTAGTATGGTAGTGGTGAGCCTCAATTGATGTCAGGAAACATGAGAAATCCTTTGTACAGGCCCAGTCAAGTTTGTCTAATGATCAACAAGCAGTTTGACAAACCTGTAAGGCAAAAGACAAAGGCAGGGTTGTAGGGTAGAAGACCTGCTTACAAGTGTTAAAGTGTAAATTAACACTACATTATTCTACTAAGGAAGCAGCATTATAGGGCTTTGTTAAAAGAGGATGGCAGTGTCATTTCTACATAGTAGTATTGCAGTGGATCTGTCAACTGTTCGTATTTTGGAGGAATGCCTTTATTTTCAGGTCCAAGTTACTCCTGCATATGATGTACCTATTTTGGAGGTATACCCCTATTTTCAGGCTTGATTTACCTCTTCACACAATTTTCTGAATCCCTCTCATCATACATTAGTTGACAAACTGTCTTCTACACAGAAAAGCACACTGCATGACTAACATAATAGTAGCAACAATAATTTAAAGAAAGAGGACATACATTTTACATTTCCATTTTACAGAAACAAAAACAAATGACCTTGCATAGTAGAATTTGACAATACATTTCATTAAATTCTACAGATTTTTACATGGTCTCAATTGCTTATATTTTTCAATCATTTTTGTCAGTTTCTGTTTTTTTAAACATGTATTTCTGAGTAGTATCCCACATTGCTACTGAAAGCACAGAGTTATGTGATATTTTGTATTAAAATGTTTTTCTTATAGGTTCATATGTTCATAGGTTACTAGGCTAATGACCACAAGGGCCTTTTTATGCCTAGCCATGCATCCCAAATCTCTGACAAGTTCTGATAGCCTTGATAAGTGTAAGCAGGGGCTTGGAAGGAAAAATATTCATAAGCAGGAGCATGGAAATGAACCATTTACACGTTGCCTGTGTCCATTAGAGACATAGGTGCCAAATCAGCAATTACTTTATTGTTCCCCATCTAATTGTCCAAGTTGCAATTGCATTGGGTTATGGAGGAACTCTACTTCACATGGATGGGGAGCCTTTTCCAGAAATGGGGTTGTCCGTGGGATATATACCTGTCTCTTTAGCAGGTGTTATTTATATCACAGACAAGGTTTAAGTCTTTAGAATGGGTAATTCTAGTGCTGTTTGTGTTGTGGATATGCAGGAGATCCATCAGAGTGGGGTCTGACAATGATCTGTATGCCAGGCATAGATCTCCCCTCAAAAGCCTGGAAGAGACAGAATACAAGGATAGGGCCTTGAGGTAGACTGCATAGGACATTTTACTTACACCATGTATTCTTTTAGTGAGGAACCTCTGTAGACATTCCAATTGTTGGATATGTCTGGTTAGGTACATACCAAAGGGGGCATTGTACTCAATGATAAGTCTAATGAATGCCAAACAGAGTGGAACAATGACTTCCTTGGACTTAGATGCCATACCTTTGTTTATAATATGCGCAACATAGAATTATTTCCTCACTACTGTAGACATGTGATGGTCAAAGGCTAGATTACTGTCTATGTGTGTTCCTAAGTCCCTGACTACTGGGTCAACTCTTAGGGGTGAGTTGTCAATATGATAATTACCAGGGGTAGATGACTTCCCAAAGGATACTATTATGCATTTCCTGGTATAAATTTAATCCATGGCTCTGACATCAGTTGCTTGTCTGTGTCAGCCTTTACTGGAGAACATCTGTGTTAGTGTGGGATTCCATGATAGCTCCTAATTTTCAATCATCTGCAAATGTAGTCAACCAGAGCCAACTGACATTGGCATTGACTTCAGAGAAGTAAATATCAAAAAGGAGCAATCCAAGGACTGATCTCTGAGGAACTCCACTTGTGACTGGTCTCTTTGTACTGATAAATTCCCCAATTCTAACTTCCAGAGTCTTGTCTGTGTGCAAGTTGGCTATCTACTAGGTGCCATACAGGTTTGTATCTAACCTCTTGAGTTTGTCAACAATGCCCAGGTGAGATATTGTGTTAAATGCCTTGGCCAGGTCAAGGTAGGCAGTGTGAACCATTTTGCCCTCATGCATTGCTTTGGTGATCTTTTCAAAGATGTCCATCATGTTGAGTAGGCATGACTTGCCTTTGACAAAGCCAAACTGGGTTGGGTCCAGTGTCTGGAGGTTTACTATATCACTATTGATCATTTCCATGATCATTATTTCCATGGCTTTACATACAAGACTAATGAGATTTATAGGTCTGTAGTTCCCAGGGTCTGTAGATGACCTTTGTGCAGAGGTATGATTGTTGCTGTTCTCCATTCATGAGGTATGAAGCTTGCTTGGAGGCTACAGTTAAATAGTAATTCCAGAGGGCCTGATAAGTCATGTTTCATGTTATTTAGAAGGCATCCTGGGATATTGTCTGGGCCCATTGATGCAGTGTTCTTGGTCTTAGAGAGAGCATTAAGGACCTGTTCACTAGTGATAGCACTGTGAGTTATACTTGATGGCATTTTCTGAGGGAAGGTTGAGGGAAAGAGAGGGGTAAAGATGAATTTATTGGCTAGTAAGTTTGCTATATCTTCTGGATTTTTTTTAATTTCTCCAAATCTTTTGGGTTTCTAATACCATGACAGGACTGGACCCCATTCCTAAGTCAAAGTATGATTAAAGTTCATGAAATTAGTATTGTTTCAGTCTTTGATGTCAGCCAAAAGTGCTCTTTGCAGCACCCACAATGTGCCCAGTAATGACTCCTTCTGCAATTTGTACATAGTTACATGTATTGGTAGCATATCTAAATACAGTTGTAGATTCTTTTTTACAAGACCCTTTGCTTCTATTACTATGGGAACTTCCTGGATATCTTTCTATCACATTACTCTCATTTCTGCCTGCAAGTCCTGATATTTTATGACTTTGTGTCTCTCTGTACACAAGACACTGTAGTCACTGGGTTTGGTGATTTCAGTGATCAATGCTATTTTTATCTTCTTTTCTTGGACCATTATATGCGGTTTTCTAACATCTATCTTTTGAACTGTTGGCAATAGATGATCCCATGTGATGTAGACTTCATCATTTCCTATGATGGTTTTTGGCTCCTGTTTCCAGTGTTTTTCAGCCACTTCAGTACCATAATGTTTGCACAATCCCCACTGCAACAGTCTTGTCACATTATTATGCCTTTCAGTATACAGTCCTTCTGCCATTAGTATGTCGCAACCAGTAAAGAGGCGTACAACTGTTTCCAGTTATGTTTTACAAAACCTACATTTGTCTGCTACTCCCGCATGTTTAATGGACTTTGTAAACCAAAGTGTATGTAGCCCACTATCTTGGGTCGCTAATATTAACCTTTCATCTCTTGGTTTGAATTTACCTCTCCTTAACCATTCCTGCATTTGTTCCTGATCAACTTGAAGTTCTTCCAGAAGTTTTCTATACTTGTAACTATATTTATGCATTTTCCACATTTCTTGCCTTCTCATCTGGTCCTTCACCTTATATTCTTTCTTTTGTTTTTGGCGCATTCAGTTGAGTTTTACCTACTTGTGGTTTGATTTCCATTTCTGCTTGATGCTAATTTGCTTCTGCTAACTTAATCAGGGAAGTCATCTTAGATTTATTCTCCTCCTGTTTCAAAACTTTCACTATGTTTGGGTCTTGTGAGGTCAGCAGATATGTGTGGAGTTCCATGACTGCAGATCTATACATGTAATCAATTTCAAGGAGGCCCATCCCTCCTTCAGAATGGGGAATATATAATCTTGGTATGCACTGATTTTTATAAATCATTTGTTGAGCATGAAGCATCCTTCTCATTTTCCTATCTAATCTATCCAACACATTTTGGGGCCAGTCAATCACTCCAAAAACTGTAAGTTAGGACAGGAATTGCAAATTGGTTTATAGCTTGGATTTTGTTCCTAGATGTCAACGCTATTTTTAGGATTAAGACTTCAAAAGTATTCCTTACTAAGTTTTATTCACATTTGTTCATGTTTTATTGTTGATCCTTCATCAATTCTAAAATATTTATACACTCCCTCTTGCTGAAGTTCTTGTATATCACATTCTTGTCCCAAACTGATGTCTTCTTATCAACACCAAATGACATTCTTATATCATCTGAAAAAGTTTTGACAACTTGCAGTTGTGCTTTCAGTTCTTCACCTGATGAGCTATACAGTTTTAAATCATCGGCAAAGAGAAGATGAGAAGTCTTTACACTTTGTTGTTTTCTAGGAGCCAAATTGTAGCCATGGCTTAAGCTGTTAAGTAGACAGTTTAATGGGTTAAGGGCAAGGCAGAATAGCAGCAGTGACAGAGTCACCTGGAATATGCCCCTTTGAATTTTTATCCCTGGAATAATAATTTGACCTTTACCGTGGCTTAATTGTAAAGTGGTCTGCCACTGTTTCATGGTCACTGTAATGTAGTTGATCAGTGTAGGGTGTATCTTATACATTTTAAGCGCTCTTTTATCCATGAATGTGGAATACTATCAAATGCTTTTTTTGTAGTCAATCTATGCCATACTTAAATTCTTCCCCTTTTTACAGTTCTCCACTATAACTTTATTTAACAACAAATGATCCTTTGTTCCATATGACTTTCTTTTATTGCCGTTTTGTTCTATTGTCATAATTGAGTTTTTTTCTAAATAACTATAAACTCTGTTGGCATCAATTCCAGTATATAGTTTATATGTCATTGGAAGGCAAGTTACTGGTCTATAATTTTTAGGATAGCTTGCAGCTTCACTGTTAAGTAGGAGCGTTGTTTTTCCTGTTGTTAGCCAGGTTGGTGCCTGTTCTGGGTGTGCATATAAATAGTTCTTACTCATGGTTAAATCTTCATGCAAAGGTGTTAATACTTTTAGCCAGAAGTTAGGTACTGCATCTGGACCTGGGTTTTTCCAATTAGAGGCTTTTCCTAACTTTGTTTTAATCTTTCTGACTGTTACTTTATCCCATTTCATATTCTGTGCCTTTAAACTTCTTATGCTTTCTTTTACTTATTCTATCCATTTGGCATATTTGTTATGTTCCACAGGATCTTCAGATACTTCTCCAAAATGTATCTATTTCTTCTTTTTTTGGTGGTCTGTCAATTCCTTTTACTTTGTTTCCCAGTTCTCTATAAAACTTTTTTAGGTCATGAATAAATTGCTTATTTTGTACTTTTCCTTTATATTTATCTGTGAATCTTCTAAGTTTTTCCACCTGTGCTGAGATTTTTAGTTTATTTGCAATAGTGCATGGGCAGGTGCAGAGGTGCAATGGATAGCATTGCTGCCTCACAGCAAGAGGTTCTCTGGTTTGATTCTCATCTGGGGTGCCTTCTCTGTGGAGCCAGCATGTTCTGCCTGCAGTTGCATGGGTGATCTGATTTTTTCCCACATCCCAAAGATGTGCTGTAGGTGGATTGGACACTCCAAATTGACCTTAGGTGTGTGTGCCTTCTGTGGAAGGTTGGGCACCGGTCTGGCAACTCAACACCGTAAAACTCCACTGCCAATCATTCTGTGGACCATTGGTCCACTGTGGTGACCCCTAACCAGGAAAAGCTGAAATAAGATTTGCGATAGTGCATGATAGATCCTGATCTGTTCCAATACTGCACATTTTATCACATCTATCTTTCTAAGTATTTTTGTTGATCTGTTCTTTCTTCTGTACTCTTCTAACAGTGACACTTCTTGTCTTAGTTGCTTTATAGTTTTCTCTATTCAATATTTCCATGATGGTATTCACTTTCGCCCCCTCTTTTCCCTCGCTACCCTGTGTTCTTGTGGTAGAACTTTATCAGTTACTAATTTAGCTGCACAGTAATATATCCTGTTTACCTCTGTTATATTGCATGCATCTCTATGGACAGTTCTAATTACTGTGTTCATTTGTTTTATCAACCTTCTGACCTTTGTGGTTTTATTGACCTTCTGCAGTCTTATTTCTGTCATTGATCTTAATACGTCTATCTATGTCTAAGTCAAGCAACTCTTCTCTTAGCTTATTTTCTTCTAAACTGGGGGTACATTTTTTGTTTTCCATTTCCTGTGGGCATTCTACAGAAAGTTCTATAATATCTTCCTGTGGCACATTCCATTCAATTTTATCCTGTGCCACCCGTTGCGCTGTCACATGGGAACTCACTGGCCTATCACTCCTCATCATTGACTGCATCAGAGTTTCCACAGTTTCCTGTTTCTTCCCTTGCTGTCCAGATTCTTTTTTTTTGCAATCTAATTTTTGTTGCATTTTATTAATATACAAATACAAATACAGGTCATACAACAAAAGCATATAGGATCGACATAAAGAAGGTGGATACAGTTAGTAAATACTTGGTTGATAACATATAGGTTCAGCACAAAATTACAAGGAAAACAATTGACCTCCCATGTGCAAGTGTTTTAGAATTTAACATAGAATAGTGAAAGGGAGACTTGACAATTTAAAATACCGAGTAATCATATGTAAGAGTATAAGATCGTAAACCCAATACATATTTGCTTTAACTATCTACATTATGTACATTTGGCTGTCACTAAGTAAGGAGGTATTAGCATGAAGATATTAGTTGTTTCTACTGATACTAGGGTAGAGGAGCATGGTGATAGAGTTTCTATTTTGATTTTTCAGGGGTTAGATTGGAGTTGGGGACTTAAAATCGAAAAGTATTTAAGCTAGAGTTAATCCTCCATCCGAAATGGGGATATTAAATAATAGGGAAATAGGGAGTAAGGAGAAATAGAGGAGTTAAAGCGAGGAGCGTTATTTATTTAAGAACTTCTATGAGGTTATTCCGGTATTTTTGGAAGTAGTTTATTTTCCTTTTGCTTGTTGTCTTTAGTTTACTTGCTAATACATATTTGATAGACATAGACTTGAACTCCTTCCAGGATGTTTTGGACCTATCTAACCAGTTTAGTTTAATATATGTTTTAAGTAGCGCACATAGCGTTACAGTAATATGTTTCAGCTCATATTTATAGGGACTGGGAAAAATATTCAAAATCGCCATTTTCCAGGATAGGGTTGACTTCATGTATCCCATTTTTTCAAGTTGTGCTCTTAGGGAGCACCATAGTTTATAGGTTCATAGGTTCATAGGTAGGTACTAGGCTATCTGCCCGAGGGCATTTATAAGCATAGCCAGAGTGTGATGGCTTTCACCACCCCATTGATTAATTAACTGAGCCTCTGTCAAGCAGAGCCAATGGAGTGATCCTAGGGGTGTATTTTCTTTTACTCATCCACTCGTCAAGGCTTCTCTTAAAGAGTGTTAGTGAGGGTCTCTGCCTAATGTAGTTAGGAATTTTGTTCCATAGCATGGGGAGTCTCTGTGACAGGAATATATCCCTCCAGCATGTTCTATTTATTGTTGTGGCGAGGTTTAGCTCACTAGAACGCATGGCTCACAGTGACTTGGATTTCTTTAGGTGGAGCATGTCCATCAATTCTGAGTTGGACATGGCTGTGTAAGTCAGGCAGAGATCACCTCTGAGTAAGAGATATGCCACTGAGTACAGCCGGAAGTTTTTCAGTCGGGCTGCATAGGATAAATGTTTGAGGCCAGTTGGTGAGATGCTTTTGTGGTCTTTCAAGCTGTTAGAAGTATCTTGTGAGGTACATCCCAAATGGGGCATTGTACTCTATGATGGGTCTGATGAGTGACTAGTAGAGGGGCACTATAACCTCTTTATTTCTAGATGCGAACCCCTTAGTAATTAGATGGGCCACATAGAAGGATTTCCTAACTACTTTGGCAATATGATTGTCAAGGGAGAGATTACTATCTACCTGGGTCCCCAGATCTCTTATTACCTCTTCTGTATTAAGGGGGCTGCTGCCTATGTGGTAATTCGTGGATGTTTTGTTTTTCCCAAATGGGATGAATATGCATTTTTTGGCATTTAGCTTGAGGCCATGACTTTGACACCAGGTGTCTGTCTCAGTAAGGCTTTTTTGGAGGATGTCCGTGTCAGCCAGAGAGTCAATTATGGCTCCCAGTTTGCAGTCATCGGCAAACTTGGTTAGCCATAGTCCTCCTGTGTTTGCCTGTACTTCTGAGAAATATATGCCGAACAGTAGGGGTTCCAGAACCAAGCCTTGCAGGACACCACTTGCGACTGGTTTAGAGTCAGACGGTGCCCGCTATTCTTACCGTGTGAGTTCTGTCTGTAAGCCAGTTGGCAACCCATCTTGTGATGTAGGGGTTTATGTTCAGGCTGGTGAGTTTTTCTATAATACCCGAGTGAGGAATGGTGTTGAACGCCTTGGCGAGATCAAGGTATGCTGTGTGGACTACCTTTCCCTCATCTTTGGCCTTGGTAAGTGTCTAAAAGAAGTCAACCAGGTTTAGGAGGCATGATCTGCTCTTAACAAAGCCGAACTGGATTGGGTCAAGTGTTTGGAGGTTCCCAATGTCTTTGTTAATGAGTTCCATGATGATGCGCTCCATAGCCTTGCAGACCAGGCTAGTCAGGCTTATGGGGTGATAGTTACCAGGGTCAGTTGTGGCCCCTCCTTTGTGGAGTGGAATAACCATTGCTGTGCACCATTCTATGGGCACGTAGCCTGTGGAGAGGCTGAGGTTGAACAGTTTGATTAGGTGGGGGGGTTAGTTCGTTCTGTAGTTCATGCAAGACGCAGCCTGGGACACCATCTGGTCCCATTGATGCTATGTTTTTGGCTTTTGAAAGGGCTGTTTTCACCTGTGCTTCTGTGATTTCTGGGACACTACACTTTTCCAGTATTGTTGTGGGCCCTTTTGAAGGTGAGAGGGAGGTGAAGCTTGCACTAAATCTATCTGCCAGTATGTTGGTAATATCAGTAGGTTCAGTATATTTTGTGCATATCTGCAAGTTGCCACTTAGATTCTTGATAAAGCTAAAGAAGGCTTTGTAGTTATCTTTCGAATCCTTGGCTATTTTTTCTTTCGAAGTTAGAACTAGTTTCCTCCTTTTGTTGTGTAACCTGTTTATGACAGGGGTCCACCAGACTGGTTTCCTTCTCTTAGGGGAGTGAGTCTTGGTTTTGCTAGGGATGGCATGATCCATGCATCCTTGTAGGTGCTCATAGAGTGCAATTGTAAAGGATTCTGCATCTTGGGCAGTGTTATCCTTTAGTGTGGGGGCTGTGAAACTTACCACTTCTGCCTTAAGTAAGGTGAAGTTTGCTTTAAAAAAGTTTTTCACTGTGGTTTCCTGGGTTGGGGGTGGTGGTGGGGTGTGGACATCCAGGGTGATTAGTTTATGGTCTGATCTAACCAGTGATGGGTTGACCTCCGGTACGGAGCACCTGTTGCCCATGTTGGTGATGACCAGGTCCAATAAGTTGTGGCTTCTGGTAGGGGAGTTTACCAGCTGATCCAGGGCATTTGAGTTGATAAAATTCCATGAAGCGCTGAGCCTGGGAGTTTGTACTCAAGTAGTTTTCCCAGTTAATGGTAGGGTAATTGAAATTTCCCAAGAACAGGGTGTTCGGTAGGATTTTCATGTTTTCCAGTGTCTCCAGAAAGGCAGAGTGGTGGTCCTGGGTCATGGAGGGTGATCTGTAGCAGGCCACAATTTGCAATGCAGATTTGCCCGATGTTAGTTGCACATGGATGATCTCAGAGGTATCATGCTGCGCCACTAACCTGGAGGTGTGGGTATCCTTGATGAATATGGATACACCCCCTCCTTTTGTGTTTCGGTCCGTGCTCTGTGGCCGAAATGTGTGGTATGAGTTGTAGCCCAGTAGTGCTGGTGTGCTCTCTGGAGCCTTGAACCAGGTTTCAGTTACTGCACAGATGTTGACGTTCTCCATACTTAGGAGTGCTTCGAGCGCATGCATTTTGAGATTTAAACTCCTGGCATTGAGTAGCATAACCCTCATTTTTTTACTTGTGCGGTTTACGGAGGTGGGTTTGAATTTTGAGCCTTGCCTAAAAAAGGCACTATGGACATTTTTATAGAGATTTTTACAGGACCAAAATATGTAAAGTATATCTGCTACCGAATTAGGACAGGTTGGGCACAAAGGTGAAGCATTTGGTTTGATTTTACTTAGGAATAAAGGCGTAATGTAGGCATTATTGTTTATCATGAACTGAGTATATATCAATTTCTTAAAAGGGGTTAATTTTATTGTTGTGTCAATTGCCTCAAGTTTTTGGTCAACTGTTATTTCTTTGTTTTGGCTATCCCAGTACTTAGAGAATAGAATATTATCTTGATGTTTAATTTTTGTTATTAATCATATACATTAGAAAGCATTTTAGTCCGTAGCAGAAGTTGGGCTATTAGTACTCTGATATAGCTGAAATTCTGATGGGGTAACTTTAATCTTGCCTGTAACCAGAGATATTAGGTATAGTATTTGTCTAATACTTATGTCATATTTTTTATTGACTGCTAATGAGGCTATGATGGCTTCAAAGGGTTAAGTCTTTAATTTTGTAGACGTCTCATACTGTACAGTTCTTGATGATTAGAAAACTATCAATATTTAACATGCTGTTACTCAATTTGAAGTTGGGGTTTAGATGAATTGGTTGAGCCATCACTAATGAGTTTTTCAAATCGAGAGATGTTATCAGCTTTTGGAACCCAATGATATTTTTTATTAATATAGGGTGAATTTTATATTCTTTGAGAGTTTTAGGATTGAGAAAGATGGCTGCTCTAGGATTTATATTGGATGTGCTTATGTGTGCATTGTAGATTTTTGTCCATATGGGGTTCCAGACTTTATCTGTAGGATGGAAGTTGGTTATGTGTAGAATACGGCTGGCATTTATTATATGGTAGTATGTTAGAAAATCCGGAAGGGCCAGGCCCCCCCTTTTCTTTAGGAAGTGTTAATTTAGTATAGCTAATTCTGGCATTTTTAGGGTACCACACACATTTCCCCAATATAGTATTCAATTTTGAGAAGAAAGTATTTGGAATGCTTTGATTAAGGGCAAAGAGATGGAAAAGAATTTTGGGTAGGATATTCATTTTTATAATAGCTACTTTTGAGAGGAGGGAAAGGTTTAGATTCTTCCACCTTGTGAGATCTTCCGTGACTTTTGACCATGTTTTGTATAAATTATTAATTAGTTCATGTTGGGGATGAGAGAAGTTAATACCCAAATATTAAAGTGTATAATTAACTTTGATCTTTGTTTCTGGAATGAAAAATTCTTCATGGCTAAGACGGTTTAAAGGAAAGATTATTGATTTGTTGGGATTCATGGCATAGTTTGAGATTTGTGAAAATTTGCCAATAGAGCTTAGAATTTTTTCTAGATCAGTTGAAGGTAGTTCCAAATTAAATATTTAGATCATCTCCGAAGGTGGCATATTTCACTGGTATTTTATATATAAAGACTGGATGATGGAATGTTTTTTGCTTAATTTTAACAAGAGGACTTCAAGATATAGATTAAATAAATAAGGTGAAAGCAGACAACCCTGCTTTGTACCGTTTATTATTTGAAATGGACTTGAATTCTTCTTGTTATGTTTAGGGTAGTAGATTCCTTGTTATAGAGGGTTGCAACTATTTTGATGTATTCATCAGGGATAGAGAAGCGTTTCATAATTTTGAAGAGAAAATTTAAGTTTATCCTGTCAAAGGCTTTTTGGGCATCAACCGAAATTGCATATTTGGGAGATTTGTCATACTTTGTCATATTGGATATGGCTTCAATGGATAGAGTGCTGTCCCATACATGTCTATTGTTCATGAAACCTAATTGGTCATGGGATATGATATGCGGTAATATATTTTTTAATCTATAAGCCAGGATAGATGATAGAATCTTTATGTCAAGGTTAATTAAAGCAATTGGGCGATAGTCATTTGTAGTGAGGTTAGTGTCGTTTGCCTTTTGTATAAGAATAGTCTTGGAGTTATTAATATATAAGTCGGAAATGCCAAATTGGATTATATGATTATAGACCTTAAGTAGAATGGAGACTAGGACTTGCTTAAAGGTCTTGTAGAATTCCGACACATAGCCATCTGGGCCTGGGGCTTTGCCTGATTTCAGTTTATTGATGGCTAAAATGATTTCTTTCATGGTTATAGGCAACTTTAGCAGTTTGTTGTGGGTGTCACTTATTACTGGAAATTGCAATTCATCTAGGAAAGGGTCATCTAGGCTTTCTAAATCGAGTAATTGGGGTCCATAGATTTCTTTATACACTTCTTGAAATACATGTATGATTTCTTTATCTGTGAAGTAGGATTTACCCCTATGGTTAATTTGTTTTATTGTGGTAGGTGGGGGCTTAATATTTATTATCCTTACTAGAATTTTAGAAGGGGTTTGCGCCCATTCAGCATATCTGTGAATAAGTCTGGATTCCATAAGAGAGTATTGATTTAGGTGTAATTCGTATAGTTGTTTTTGCTTAGTTTGCAACTCTGATTCTAGTCTTCTTAGTCCTGTTTCTAGTGCCAAGGTACACGATTTGGACTGTTTCTGAATTAGGGATACCTTTTGGATAAGGATACCTCTTAAGGTGACTTTAGCTGCTTCCCATTGTATATCTAGGGAGATGTCTGACTTTTCAAAAGAACTTGTAGTTTGTGAGAGGAATTCTTGGATTTCTTGGTGAAGGGTCTTGTTGTTCAAGAGGTTAGGATTAAGGGACCAATTTGTAGGGATGTGGTTCTCATGATTAGGTTTATAGATATCTAAGTTAAGATTAATTTTGGCATGGTCAGAGATAGTTCTAGGGTCAGTGTTATATACTATTTCATAAGATGAAAAAAGTGCTGAGATTAAAAAAAGTCTATCCTGGACCAGGATTTGTGGTACGCTGAGAAGAATGTGTAGTTACTAATAGAGGGGTCATTTCTGAAAAGTTCAAAAGGATCAAATAACTTAAAATTGTCCATTATATCAATTAGAGTGTTAGTAATACGCAAAGGTTGTTTGTTGGATTTGGAAGTTCTGTCCAGCTCCGGTCTAATGGTCATGTTCCAGTCGCCCCCAAGGATCATTAGGCGGTTGTGAAATTTTTCGATAAGTGAATATATTTCATATAGAAAAGAGGATTGATGGAAGCACGACCCATAGATGTTTAATATAAGTATTTCTTTGTTAAAGCGTGGGATAGAACAAGTTAGATAACACCATCTGCCTTTATGGAAGCCCGACCCATAGATGTTTAATATAAGTATTTCTTTGTTAAAGCGTGGGATAGAACATGTTAGATAGCACCATCTGCCTTTTGGAAGCACGACCCATAGATGTTTAATATAAGTATTTCTTTGTTAAAGCGCGGGATAGAACATGTTAGATAGCACCATCTGCCTTTTGGAAGCACGACCCATAGATGTTTAATATAAGTATTTCTTTGTTAAAGCGTGCGATAGAACATGTTAGATAGCACCATCTGCCTTTATGGAAGCACGACCCATAGATGTTTAATATAAGTATTTCTTTGTTAAAGCGTGCAATAGAACATGTTAGATAGCACCATCTGCCTTTATGGAAGCACGACCCATAGATGTTTAATATAAGTATTTCTTTGTTAAAGCGCGGGATAGAACATGTTAGATAGCACCATCTGCCTTTTGGAAGCACGACCCATAGATGTTTAATATAAGTATTTCTTTGTTAAAGCGTGCGATAGAACATGTTAGATAGCACCATCTGCCTTTTGGAAGCACGACCCATAGATGTTTAATATAAGCATTTCTTTGTTAAAGCATGGGATAGAACATGTTAGATAGCACCATCTTCCTTTTGGAAGCACGACCCATAGATGTTTAATATAAGTATTTCTTTGTTAAAGCGCGGGATAGAACATGTTAGATAGCACCATCTGCCTTTTGGAAGCACGACCCATAGATGTTTAATATAAGTATTTCTTTGTTAAAGCGCGGGATAGAACATGTTAGATAGCACCATCTGCCTTTTGGAAGCACGACCCATAGATGTTTAATATAAGTATTTCTTTGTTAAAGCGTGCGATAGAACATGTTAGATAGCACCATCTGCCTTTATGGAAGCACGACCCATAGATGTTTAATATAAGTATTTCTTTGTTAAAGCGCGGGATAGAACATGTTAGATAGCACCATCTGCCTTTTGGAAGCACGACCCATAGATGTTTAATATAAGTATTTCTTTGTTAAAGCGTGCGATAGAACATGTTAGATAGCACCATCTGCCTTTATGGAAGCACGACCCATAGATGTTTAATATAAGTATTTCTTTGTTAAAGCATGGGATAGAACATGTTAGATAGCACCATCTGCCTTTTGGATCTCCACCAGTGGCTATGATTGAACCGCCGAATGAGTTTTTAACAACTATTGCTACCCCTTTGGAGACCGTGCAGTTCCCTGCAGCTATTATTTGTTTTATCCACTTCTTTTTAGTGTCATTCACCCATTGCTCCTTTGTCATGTGCATTTCTTGGATAAGGGTAATTTCAAAAGGAGATTTTTGAATAAGATGTAGTACTAGGCTCCTTTTTTTTATTTTGTAACCCTTTTTATCGATACCATTAGGATTTATTTAGTGGGTTGGTAGAGTTTGGACTTTATTGCTAGAGTTAAGTGATTTTACGTATAGAGGGGTATATAGATTATGTAGGAATAAATAGCTAGAGTGCTAGTAGAGATGTTTATATATAAGTATTTTTGTTTTTTTTATTGTTGGGATAAGTATATAGTAATAATAGGGTATAGTGACAGCCTCCTCTCTCAGACCTTCCCCCATGCTTAACCACAATCTACTTCTATCTGAAAGAGATAAAAAGATACCATTTACATGACTAACTATTTTACAAAGGAATACCAACATTCCAAAATCCAACTTACTACCCACACTTGAGCTTCTTGCTCTTAAAATTGGCATTTATTTAGTTAATTAACTTATAATGTGAGCCAATTCATGTACGTGGTTCAAGTAAAAACACATTGTACATGTAGTTGAATATATTTTTTTCCCTTTCTTCTTTTTCCCCCTTTTAAACAGAATTATATAACAGTACAAACAATCATACCAAGTAGACTCCTGTATTATTGTCCCCTGGGGGTGATACAGCATTCTCATCCCACTTTGTCTTAGTTAGAATGCTAGCCCATCCATTACTTCCTGTCTGAAGATTTCAGACAGCTTGCATCAGCTGTTCAGCTTGTTGTGTATACATGCAGTTATTGGGATGACCCTAGATGGTCACTCACTTTCCTCCACATCTGGATCCTACAACCCCTAGTATGTTAACTGCATCCATGTTATCGGGGAGTACTCAGGAGCAGCACGTCCTACATCACAGAGCTGATATAGGTTACCTCCAAAACCTGCCTATAGCTGCATGAGAAAAATCATTCTTTTTTTTTTTTTTGATATGGCTCAAAACAATGCAGTTGTTTAGAGGTCATATGACAGCTAGGGAAGATATAGGGTAATTGATATTTCCCTAGATTATCCTGGGTATCGAGGCAATAACATAGGGCCTTAGCCTGCATTATTTATGCTGATTTTAAGAAAAATCAGCCTGTCTGTACTTAGCTAGAGTATAGCCCTGTGTGTATACCACATGGTCTGCTCTGCTCCATTTTAAACCTTGTTTAAATAGTGAGAGTTCTACAGTATACTCCTTGTTACCTATTATTAGCATCAGGTCAAAAATACAATGCAGTTCTGTGAGTTGGCATAAGGATATGTGCATTTGTGACTAAATATGCCAGCCTGACAGTCCTGTCAAATGTCATTTTGGCAGAAGCAGTGTTAATGAGTTCTGTCCATTCTAACCGGAGCTGCAGAAGCACACTATTATTGCACTTACTTTGCCATGCATTAGCATCCTTCTTTTGTTCTTTGATCTAACTTTTGTATAGGAACCACTTTGCTTTCCCATCAGAACTAGTAAGTACCTTAGTCCTCCAAACCATATATTAAAACCCATGCATCTGTCCGATGAGCTTACAAGCACCACTCAATGGAGATACTCATTCTAATTCAGATCAGGCATCCAGAACAAATTAAACTAATCCTAATCATAAGACTTCCAGACATTACTCCACTCCCCTTACATTCAGTCTATTTCATCACAACATCAGTGGCTCACATGGTAACATTAGGATCATTTCATACTGGATTTCCCTCTAGAGCTTCTCATACTAATTGAATCCTGATGAGGTAAAAACATTTCCAATGAAAAAACACTGCCATCAGGTTACAATAATCTTAGATTCAACAGATTCTCTCAAAGAGCAGTTAACATGACAATTAGATTTTCAACAACTTTCAACAAAGTTTCTCTTCCAAAACTATTGCCTCTTTCTTCAGTGATAAAAAGCTGACAGTAGCCAATATCATCAGTGGTCAAGGCATTTAAAATAAAGGCGTAAATCCACGCTGCTCCATCCCAAACCGGGCCAAGATAAGGGGTTCTTAGCATAAGAGCTTGTCTCTGACAGTAAAACATAAACAACAAAAAGTAAAGGCTGTAAAAACTAACCGGTTACCAAAAGGACAGAGTTGGCTTCTCTCTCATGGCCAATGCACAGATGCAGCATTGTGAGGATCATAGGGACTCATTTTCCTTCCTTTAAGCCATATGTTCTCAGTTTTTCCTGCACAGAGTATTTAGATAGGAGGGCAGAGCCTCACTATGATGGCTGTGCACACATAACATATTTTGAGATGGTACCACAGTAGAACAAGTGGTTTCCTGTAGGTAATATTATCAGGTTACACTTGTAGGTCATAGGTCACTGTGACAACAGGATAAACGGTTTCTTGTCCTACAGATCAAACATTGAGACAGAGAGGTGCTTTTTAGCAAGAAAACTAGAAAGGCAAAAGCTGATGAGATACCTCAGTCAGATCGCCGAGTTAAGAAGCTTGTTTTGGGTCTGCTTTTTCATCAGTTCATTTGCAGGGCATCAGCAGGAGGCTTGTAGGTATGTCAGATCATTTATTTTTATTAGGGTCAGTTTGTTTATTTAGTTTGATGCGCGGATGGTTGGATATGTAATCTTTCTTGCTTTGTGCTCAGCTGGGGATTGCTGGAATTTCACCAAATGCTTTGTGAAACATGGATTTCGCTTCTTGAAGGTCTCTGATGAAGTATGTGACATTTCTGTGCTGAAAGGAGAGAGTAGCTAGATATTTCATCTGGAATTTTATGTTTTTATTTATCAGAAACTTACAGAAAGGAGATAGTGTTTGTCTGGATTGTTTTATAGGAAGTGGCAGGTCCTGGGCAATTGTGATTTTTGATCCCCTCCATATAATGGATTTCTTGTTTTTTGCAGCTTGCAAGAGTGATTGGGCATGTGAGGCATTTAGTAGTCTAATGTAGATTTGCCTGGGTGTGTCTGGAACTTGTGCTTTTCTCAGAGCTCTATGTATTCTCTCAATTGTAAATGTTTGAGCAAGGTCTTTGTTTTCCAGGAAGAGATCAAATATTTCCTCTGCAATATTGAGAAGATGTGGTTGTTCAAACTTCTCAAGTATACCTCTGATCAGCACATTATTACGCCTTGCTCTAGCCTCCAGATCAATTATTTTTTGCTGCATGACCTTTATAAAGGATTCATTGGCAGAAGTGTTTTTTTTAAGTTCCTGTATGTAAATTTCATTGTCTATAGTTCTTGCTTCGTTCTGGTCCAACCTTGAAATAATTTGTTCCAAATTGTTACCAAACAAGGTTAGCTTTGAGGAAAATGTTTGAATTTCCGACTGAAGTGGGGTACGAGCTTCTTTCAGTTCTTCCATTATGAGGGGATGCTCCATTTTGCTTTTCTGTGACTGTGGCTGTTTTGGAGCATGAGGCTGAGATCTAGTTGTTTTTTGTCTTTTGGTGGTTGTTTCTTTCTCTGGAGAAATAACTAGTGAAAGTCTAGTTTTTGAGGATTGCGCATCCATTTGCTCCATCTTTGTTAGATATTATGAATATGAGGCAGAGATTAATTATGTTGTAAATATGCTGAAAGAAAAAGCTTGCTTAAATGCAGAAACAGAGTTTAGTAATATGTGATCAGCAACCATACTAAATGACTGTGGCTTAAAAAATACACACACGCATCAAGAAAGCTGAACTTCTTACAGACATGAAAAGAATGTAATCTGCTTTCACTGGACAACAGGACATGTTTTTCTAAGAAAGTTTAAAAATATGTTTTTCTAAGAAAGTTAATCCACAAGGCGTTTTCTTGAAGACAGTTTACTTATCATCATTTGGACAAGAACAGATGTGTTAGCATTTGCGTCATCAAGGCAGTATCTTTCCAAAACCTAGAGGGTGTGAGTTTAACTAAAATATGTATAAAAAGTCTGTATTAAATCTAGTTGTTAGGGGTATGGTAGGGACACATTTGGTGTTCTGAGGTAAATGTTATATCTCTCACATCATCTGTACTATATGAGAAGTAAAGTTGGAACAGTACTTTTAAGCTGAAACATTTGTCCAGTTTGGTTTATTATAAAAGTTATTGGTTACTGCTCTTAAAGACAGGTGCTGCAAAGTATATTCTCTCATCAGTGTATATTCTGCAAGTTTCTGTATGTGAATGCAAATATAATCAGACTTTGAATTTTAGCAGAATCCAGCCAGCAAGACTGAGTATCTTAAGAAGACTTCAAATCCCACAGCAAGAGCAAGCAGTAAGCAGCAGTAAGCAGAGAGCTCAATATATTTTTTCAATGGCAAGCCAGCTGAGTGACTAGCACCATATAATTTTTCAATGGCAAGCTAGCCTGCATCTGAACCTATTATCTGCATTCAAACACAGGAGGAGTGATGGTAAGCCCTGTAGAGGGTTACTTCAGTTAAATTGCAGTAACTAACATTTGTACGTATGTGTCAATTCTGAACAGAAGTATTCCAGTTTATGCAGCTTGCAGTAGTAAAGTTTTTTAGTGAAAAATTTCCAGCCATCTGCAACAACAGCCTGATCACCTGTTTTCTTGCTCACTGGTAAGACTTTTTTCTATGTCACATTTTTTAGTATGGTTGCTATTCGATAGTTTGGATATTAAATTAGACAGTATGTATATTTTCATGCATAATTCAAGCAAATGTAAAAAATTGCAATGTTGGTATACACAGCACATTAGTAAATGTAAAACCTTATTAGGGCAGGTTGATAGTAAGGCATTATGCAAATGTATTACAATATTTAACTGGTATCTCAAAGAAAACCATGTGAAATATGACAAATGTTTATTGTGTGATTCAACAAAAACTGCATTTTGTGTATTATGTCATAAAACAATAGACTGTGAAGACAGATCTGTTCATGATAAAGAATTAACTAAGGCTAAAGTGTTTCCATTACATTCTGATGTTAAACAGTTATGTCCTGTCACCACATGTGAGTCAAATCAGTTACTGATAGAACCACTAGTACATTTTGTTACAAAAAAATGTAGTGAACTTCTAAAAAAGAGACACAATGAGTTCAGGAAGTTTAGACAAGTTATACAAACATTTTTCAAAGTGCATAGGAGTTTCAGATTCAGCAGAACAGGTTCCTGAGACATATCAGGCAGACCATGAGGAGACTCTTAAACAACAGTTACAAGATGAAGAAAATAGATTAGCTGAACTGACAGAGACTGACTTCCTACATACATTGGGAAAGAGTAGAAAACTACAGCTGATGTGTACAAAAGAAATATATTTTATAACATGTTTGTGTTTTGAAAATAGTTAAGCTTACATGGTAGGATGATAGGATCTGACAAATCATTCTCAAATGTTTAAAACTTCCATTCAATTAAAGCAATGTATTTATCAGTACTACAGTAGAGTAGAGCATATGACTGCCATTCTTAGCATAGTCAAAAGGTAAACAAAACAGTTCTAATGTATACAAATTAAATAAAAATAGTTAATAAGAATAGACAGATAACAACAGATGTAAATAATAATGTAAATGTTTGTTAAGCTAAGCTAATAGCTATTTATTTTTTTACATTTTTTTTATATAATTGTATAGTAACACGACACTGAACAGTTAAAGTTCTGAATTTTAAAAAGAAATGAAATCATGGATGGTATTAGTCAAACAGTCTTTGTAAAATCAATGTCAGAACAGTTAAATAAATAAATAAAAATACTGAAATCAAAAGTTAAAAAATATATATGATTAAAGGAAAAATGCTAAAAAGGGTTAATTGAAATGTGAGCTCAGACCTTCCTAAACTGGATGAATAGTTACAGGAAATGTTGAAAAGATAAGATAAGAAACAAGACTGCCAGACAAGTGACTTGCGTTTTTCTAAAAACTTATTATTTAAAACATAATTGTTAAAATGTTCACATGCAACACTATTTGGTAATTATAATAAAACATCACAATTGTGCATATATGTCCCTGATAAAAAAAAAAAAAAATAAATAGCCAACAGATGGGTTATAGTATACATACAGTTCAAATAAAGTATACAGGAGGGTACAAATAACTACTACTAGTAGAAATAGACAGCAAAGGCAACAGAAAAATGAACATATCAGACAAAGGTCTATAGTTTAATAACCTAATAAAGCAAATTTATAACCAAAGTGTTGGGCTGACATATATTATAAAAGATAAACAGTGCTGCAGTACTACAGGGGGAAGGGTACTTTATCAGTTTTACACACTGTGTGAGCAGTATGTGTTGCAAAAGGGTCTGAAATAAAGCTACAGAGCAGAAATAATATATCGTTCCTTCTTAACAATACTGTTTCAAGGGGAGGGAAAACCAGGTATTAGTGCATTAGAAATATTGGTAAACAGATTAAACCTGATAGGATAAAATATTTTATAGCTGTCATTCTAGTTATTAAACACAGATTAAACCTGACAGGATAAGATATTTTACAAGTTGTTAATAGCTATCATAATGGTTATTGTATTGTTTAGTATTAAATTGTATTTACAACCTGTTAAACTGTAAAGTTATACAAGAGATAGTTTAAAAAACAAGAGATGGCTTAAAATTGATTACAGTTATACAAGACAGAGTAAAGATATGTAAAAAACTGAACAAGATTGGACACTATTTTTAATATGTTTTGGCAAGACAATGTTGGTATAAAAAGCATGAATATTTTTAATTGCTGAGTATGTAGTTTAAAATAACAGGACATATGCATTTGGTGCCAATTCCACTAGATATTTCTAAAGAGACATAAACATTTTCCAAGATTTTGCTTAATATTAATGCTATTAAATTTGTAAGATTAGACTAAATTTACTTTATAGTCTTTGTATGTACAAATTCAGAAGAATTTAGTACAAATTAAATTAATGCCTAGCAATGAATATGTGTGAAAAACCATGTTTTAAAAAATTGGGTTCAGGATACCTAGTAAATTGAAATGCATAAATAGCAAACAGTCTGTGTAAATACATACTGTACAGGATACATCATAATAAGTTCAAAAGTAATTTGTCAAGTTGTAATATCACTGGTTTTACCCCAGTAAAATAATTGCTTTCAAATATTTATTATCTAAGCCCAGTTCAGTATTTTACCAAGATGTTAATGAGCAGTTCAAAGACATGACCACAATGTTATGGTTAAAATGACATTGAAACTGTATATTTTCAGTAGTGTATAAATGCTTGCAGTAGCACATGTTTTTTGTCTCTTATAGATATTAGTCTATCTCTAATCTTTTGATATAAAATAATCAATAAAAGTAAAGATTTAATTCAACAAGTTGCAAAGAGTTAATGAAACAGTTCTAAGTCATAAATTAAATTCTGTAATTGCAAAATAATAAATTAATCAAGTTAAACTAAAGCAGACACAGCTCATAACTGATAAAATATTTTCACAGAATGGTCTGCAAAAGAAAAAGTTGTTAAATACATTCAGTTTTGGTAGTAATACTTTAATATAATTGTATTAACTATGTAAAATTGCATTTTGATTTGTTGTATCAAAAGACTATATAATGTGATCAAAAAATACATATCAGTATAAAATGTTTTGAGTATGTTTAAACACAGAGGGAATTGTTAGATATTATGAATATGAGGCTGAAATTAATTATGTTGTAAATATGCTGAAAGAAAAAGCTTGCTTAAATGCAGAAACAGAGTTTAGTAATATATGATCAGCAACCATACTAAATGACTGTGGCTTAAAAAATACACACACGCATCAAGAAAGCTGAACTTCTTACAGACATGACAAGAATGTAATTTGCTTTCACTGGACAACAGGACATGTTTTTCTAAGAAAGTTTAAAAATATGTTTTTCTAAGAAAGTTAATCCACAAGGCATTTTCTTGAAGACAGTTTACTTATCAGCAGTTACAGAATCCACAAGGCATTTTCTTGACAGTTTACTTATCAGCATTTACAGAATCCACAAGGCATTTTCTTGAAGACAGTTTACTTATCATCATTTGGACAAGAACAGATGTGTTAGCATTTGCGTCATCAAGGCAGTATCTTTCCAAAACCTAGAGGGTGTGAGTTTAACTAAAATATGTATAAAAAGTCTGTATTCAATCTAGTTGTTAGGGGTATGGTAGGGACACATTTGGTATTCTGAGGTAAATGTTATATCTCTCACATCATCTGTACTATATGAGAAGTAAAGTTGGAACAGTACTTTTAAGCTGAAACGTTTGTCTAGTTTGGTTTATTATAAAAGTTATTGGTTACTGCTCTTAACGACAGGTGCTGCAAAGTATATTCTCTCATCAGTGTATATTCTGTAAGTTTCTGTATGCGACAGACTGTGAATGCAAATATAACCAGACTTTGAATTTTAGCAGAATCCAGCCAGCAAGACTGAGTGTCTTAAGAAGACTTCAAATCCCACAGCAAGAGCAAGCAGTAAGCAGCAGTAAGCAGAGAGAGCTCTAAATATTTTTTCAATGGCGTATTTTTTCAATCTTGATTGAAGTTTTGTTTTTTGCTTATTTATTTTTGCTTTTGTAGAGCCCTTGTAGTGCTGTCTAGCCTAAGCACACATGGCTGCAGGCACTGCTACACCACTGCTGGAGAAAAAAATGTAGGAGAGCTTTTCAGTATCCTAGACCCAAGAGAAAGGAGAAACATTTCTCAACAAGTAAGTAGATTTTGGTTAGCTTATTTTTAGGAAATCCTTTCTTTCAATATTTGATGCAGCAGCAGCAGCAGATGATGTTAGTAGATTAACTGGTAGTAGTAAGAGCACACAGAAGTCAATGTTCCCTAGTCAGCAGCCATCTTAGAATCAACCCTTGCTGTCCAGCTTCAAGTGAAAGTTTATAGTGGTTTCCTGTGGAAGACTCCAAAATATCTTCACATGGCACCTGACCAATTGCCTCCCATTCCACTGATTTCCCCTTAATTTGAGATACATTACTCTATCCTGTTGTGGTGCTTTCTGAATTAAATTTTCTACACTGAATCCTTCACTTTGGAAGTGCTCCATAACCTCAGTTTCTATTTCTTTAACTTTTCCTTTATTAATCTCCTTTTCTCCTCTTCTTTTGTTTTCTGGCTCAGTATAGCTGGCTCCATTTACAGTAAGCTCTGCACACAAATGTGTATTGCCTTTGAGGTTGTAGACATAGCTAAAGAATGCCTTGTGGTTTTCCTTGGCCTGGGAGGCCAAATTTACCTCAAATTCAGCTTTTATAGACTTTATTTGTCCTCTGAGTTACTGCAGTGGTGGTGCTGTGGTAGCGTTGTCACCTCACAGTAACACGTTGTCCTGTTCGATTCTCAGCTAAAGCGTCTTCTGTGTGGAGACATGCATGAATGGGCGTACCTTTGTTTAAGGTTGTGCATCAGAGCTGGCAAGTTGGCACGTAAAAATCTACTGCCAGTCATTAGCAGACCGGAGTTCCGCTGTGGTGACCCCTAACCGGGAAAAGCCGAAAGACACACACACATTTGTCCTCTGGGTTGTTTGTTTAGTTTGATGAGAGTGCTTTTATCATGCTGGGTGCTGCACCTCCTAATTTT
This sequence comes from Protopterus annectens, assembly GCF_019279795.1. Classification (NCBI taxonomy): domain Eukaryota; kingdom Metazoa; phylum Chordata; order Ceratodontiformes; family Protopteridae; genus Protopterus; species Protopterus annectens. The sequence goes on along the minus strand of NC_056748.1, from coordinate 57,150,914 downwards.
TGCCATAATTTTCTTCCTTCTGTTATAGAACCTATTGATTTTGTAATTCTACCAGGGTAGCTTGTTTTTTAGTTAATTCTGTACTTCGTCCTGGTGGGTACAGCTGCCTCTATGCAGCTATTAACATGCTTTTACAGGGTTTCTGTGAATAGCTCTGCATAGGCAGCAGTGGTCTGTGGAATAATGGGGGCTTGAGATTTTGTCAGGTTATCACTTAATAGCAGGACATTAGCCTTAGAGTAATTCCTGAATATTCCAGGTTTAACTGAGGGTCCAGTTTTATTTTTACTTCAAAGGAGACCATTTTGTGGTCTGACCTTATCAAGAAGACATTGCAGTAGGGGATGTGCAGCACTCTGCCATATTAGTGAGGACCAGATCCAGCATGGATGCACCCCTGGTTAGTGTAATGACTATCTGGTCTAGGGAGTTTGTGTTTACAAAATCTAGCAATCTCATTCCCTGTACGTTTGGCATTGTATAGGATTCCCAGTTAATAGTGGGGTAATTAAAGTCACCCATTAATATGGTATTGGTTTGGATGGTGAGTGTTTCTAATAACTTTATACACATGGTATGGGTTTCCTGGGTCCTAGAGGGGACATATAGCTTGCAAGAAAGTGGCATTAGATTTTGCCTATTGTGTTTTGAATATGAAGCAGCTCAAGCGCATTGTCCTATTTGACTAGCCTTGAGGTATATTTATTTTTGATGTAAATAGAGACACCTCCACCTTTAGTCCTTGTCTGTAAAGTAGTTGGTCTAAATGTGTGAAAGGCATTATAACTTTGCACTGTTAATGTGCTGTCTATGGCTTTAAACCATGTTTCAATGACTGCACAGATGTCAGCATTCTCTGTGGTGAAGAGAGCTTCTAAGGAATGGAGTTTTTTGTTTAGACTCCTATCACTGAGCAGTAATACCTTTAAATTTTCTTGGTTTTGATTTGCTATGTAGGAAGTACTTTCAGTCTGGCATTGTCTAAAAGAAGGCGCTATGGGGGAAGACAATGTTTGAGCTAATAATTGAAAGCCTAGAGGGGAGAGGTGCAGATCATCCCTGCCAAAGCAGCATGGTCTGTTGACCATCTACTTCCATGCTAACAAATATTGCACTCCCTCAGAATGACAGTAGAAACCAAGTAAATTATTAAAGTCAGTCATCTTTTGTTTGTATTGTGGAATCACCCTTGGAGAAGGTAAAATGCTGCTCAGTGCTAGGCTCATACCTGCCTGAGACATATTCTGAGAGCTGCATGATGTCTCTCTTCATATAGACTTGGGAAGTATGTGTCAGGTCATTTACTCCCACATGGACTATGACTGAGTCATGCTGGTACTTGTGGTCCAATGACATGAGTGCATGTGTAATATGGTAGATCCTAGCCCCTGATAAGCAACAGACTGTGATTTCTTCTTACTCAGCCTGGTGAGAGGGACATCAGTGTGTCTCACGATAAAGTTTCCAATGACCAGCATGTTGGATTGTGTGGTGGCTGGCCTTTTGGGCTTAGAGGTAGAGGCGCCATGAAAGGTGGCTCTATGTGTTGATGTGGGTGTTATTTTGAAAGAGTGTATTTGGGGCTGCTGAGGGTATTTGTCATGTATACTTCATCTAGGAGGTCTTGAGGTTTAGGAAAGTTACATTTAAGTCCCTCAGCATATGTGGGTCTATATGTCTGCTTTGAATTGCTTGTGATGGGTGCAGCATGTGTACTACTGACAACCTTATTGACATTAGGAGTGCTTTTATGTGAGAGTTTTGCCTCCAATGACATTGTGTAAATACATCTGTCACATACCATATCAGTTTGTTTTAAGAATTAACTGGTTGTCAGTAAACATGAGGCAATTTTTACATTGCCTTAGGATGCTTATATCCACCAAGATGGTAAAAGAGATAGTGGGAAAGTTTTTATCCATGGCAACAGATCCTTATTTATTGATTAGACAGTTGGCGTGAGAATATAAAGCCATGTCAGGAGTATCCAGTTTGCAACTCTGGGGACAGTGCTTGTCACTGCAAACTATTTGTCCTTTGTGCAACTAGGTATTGGTGAAATTTCAATTATGCTTTTACAGGAAAAATGTCATTCAATGTGTCGTTGTCTGTACAGAGCACTGCCAAACACTTCAGGGAAAACTAATATACATAGAACCTGAAAATTTAAGGATGAAGTATTTAGGCAGACATTCTGAAATTAGAAACAAATCAAGCAGTACTTACTGAAAACAAAGAATTAGCTTGTCAAGAATGATAAAAAGAGGGGAGTGACATGAATGGATACTGCCTGGCTATTACTAGTGCTGCGCTCACCACAGCTTCACTCTGCTGGGATACAATGCTTCTTTGCTTCTTCTCTCACCAGAAGCAAAACATTAGCACCAATCCCAAGATGAGAAGCAGGTCACAGCCTGTTTGGTGATCCACAGTCTTGTCTCAGATTATGCAAGGGTCTGTAGGCTTATTGTAGCCTTTTTCTGGTAGATGCCTTGAACAGCAATCAGATCAGTCAGGATCGTCAAGCACAGACACTCACTGCCCATCCAGAAACAGTCAGGAATCAATGCACTCTGATACTTCTCTTACCAGGAGTAGAATAGAAGCAAAGATTACAAGCTGTTACATATGCAGCAGTTATTAGGCTTTCTGGTGATCATCAGTCTCGAGGAAATAATGTAACTGCACTCCTTCTCTCACCAGGAGAAAACAGACGCACTAATCCCAAACGACTACGGAGAGGCAAAACGTGGGCTCTCCAATAACTGGTGGTCTTGCAATAAATGTTTAAAGGTAAGATGAAAAAAAATGGGATAATATCTATAATCTCTTAAGCACTGCAGTGTGCACTAAGCAGTTAGATATGAAAAAGGGGGTAACTTAAGTTTTAGCTGTCTAAGTGGAGAGCCACTAATTTTAAAAGAGCAAGATAGATTGAAAGGGGTGGGCACTTTTGTATTCTGATTCTATGGTATACAGTGGGATGGCCAATACATTTAAATAGTTGAATTCTAATTAGATATCTAGATTTTTGGCTGAATGTACCTACTTTTTAGTGGTATTTCTCCCTCTTTTTGGTATCTGCAGGTTGAAAGCTATGGTGTTTAGACTGAGACCTTTGAGAGCCAAGTATAGGGAAAATATATTACTGTAACAACTGGATATAGTAGACATGTGCAGCTATGTTAGAGTGAGGAGTGGTAGAATGCTAGTTATATAGATTGCGTGGTAAGATGAGAAAAATGGGGGACATTAACAAATGGATGAAGAACACTCATTTCGGAAAAGATTAAAAGTAAACATCAATGAAGTGCAGAGCAATATGCAGTGGTCCTTGATAAAAAAACAGACAATATCCTGATTACCATAGTAGACAATGATAAGTGAAAGACACCTAGCCAGCTTGTAACAAAACAACTATATGTATGTCAAAATAGTGCTGCTAACAATAAATACTTTATACTCAAGGCAAACAATGTAAAATAACCAACTAAGGAATATACACAAATGTAGCAAACTAGTATCATATGGGTTCCATTGGTTTGGTTGACAACTGTTTAATCGACTGCATTTGGCCAATTATGCAGATCGTTGACAAGGGTGTGAAATCAACAATCCCTGGGAAGAGGAATATTCTATTTCCCTGGGGATTGTGCAGTCTTGCAGTTAGTATATGTATATATATATATATATATATATATATATATATACATATATATATATATATATATATATATATATATATATATATATATGTATATGTATATATATATATATATACATATATATATATATATATATATATATATATATATATATATATATATATATATATATATATATATATATATTTAGCTGGGGGTGTTGGGTGCAAGCAAACTTGACCCCTGCCAAAAACAATGTTTAAAAGTTGCATGTGCCAAAATTGTTCATGGGCAGTCAAAGTATTGGTTTTCACCGTAGAGTGGCTCACATTCAGGATGTTGACATATGTGTTAGGTGACCATCTGAAGGTAAATCCAGCATACATATACACTACATAAACAGACTGTCATTATACATAATAGGCCAAATGAATTTGCAAAGAAAACATAACATGGGCATACGAAAATACCTAAATATATCTAATGTACAAGACATTTCTCTGTGTGTTCTTTCAAGGGTAAACAACAGACCAGAGTGTTGATGGGTCAGGCACAGTTAACCTAAACAGGAAGGTGTGGACACCTACTGCAATAAAATAATGTGGACATAACATGTAATAAAGTGATAATAAGTATTACAGTACAGTGGAGGCACTATCAAAGACTAGGGCTTCCCTCAAGATGGCATGTCAATGAACTGCTTAGTGGCAGACAATCAGTGTGCACATGCATATACTGGTTTTGGGAGACCGTGAGCAGTGAAAGGGGGGTGGTGGTAACAAAATGCCAAACAATTTTCCAAAAATAAATACTTGGGGAAAAGCAAATACAAGGTGTAAATTATGATCTGTGTAGAGTATTCATGGAGCGATGCAATAATACATAGATTAATTTTCCACTGCTGTGAGTGTGCTAGATGGGTTCTGAGTAATTTCCTCAAGAGTACTGGAGTGGACACATCCAGGAAAAGGGAGTAAGGAATAATGGCCAGAAACTATTTACAAGGTGTGGAAGGCAATGGTCAGCCAGAGCCATGAAAGATTATATGTGGAGCAGACCACTGAGTTAGAGAAAGAGGGTAAGACTTAAAAAAAATAAAAAAAACAAATAAAAAAAAAAAACAATGTAACAAATATGCAGTAACAAAATCTCCACCACCAAGAATAAAGTCACAAAACTCTGTATCAATCCCCAAGTAAAATAACAAAACGTAGTGACAAACATGGCAGCCAGTTGACAAATAAATAATATTCAATACAGTAAGTGCTTTTGCATGGAACAACCATGCTTCATCAGACTCTTAAAAATACTTAAAATCACCACAGTTTAAATACACTATTAGCCATCTGATTCAATCATTAACTGTCATAGTAACTAATAACAATCAGTGAAGAATAATATGTCAATTCTGTTTGCTATTTACCCAATGAGCACTGCATAAATTACACGTCACTGTACTAAGAGCAGCATAAAAAATCAATATAAAAGCATCATTTAAAAACAGAATTTTAGTCAGTCTCATTATAACTCTCTCAAATGAATACTTTGACAAAACTATAAATTCTTCATCTTAGACGAATATACTGCCTCTCAAGTATCGCGTGAAATCCGCTCTCTTATCACCTAGCAACTAACAACATGGCTGCTTAAATTTCTCATTCTAGACAGACTACAAAAGCAACCTGTCAGTAAGCAGCAATGCCCAATCCCTCCCTAAGGCCATAAATATAGTCTCAATGGACCCCAACTACATCCAAGGATACTTCTTAAATAGGTGAAAAGATGACCTATAAGGACTACTTGATTCACTTTTCAACTATAGCCTCAAAACAGGCTTTGTACCATGAGAATGGAGGACTGCAACCCGGATCTGGCTAGTTTAATATCCAAAGCCATGGAATGAATTGTCATGGAAATTATCAACAAAGACATAGACGACCTTCACACACTGGACCCAAACCAGTTTGGCTTTGTCAAGACAAGATCACATCTACTAAACCTGGTAGACTTTTTGAGAAGATTGCCAATACAATGGAGGAGGGGAAAATGGTGCATACCACATACCTGGATCAGGCTAAAGCATTCAGTACAATGCCCCGCTTGAGTATAGTTCACAAACTCACTGAACTGGACATTAACCCCTTTATAAGTCACTGTATTGTTAGCTGGCTTACAGGCAGGACCCAGGAAGTCAAGATAGGTGATACTACCTCCTTTAACAGACTGGTCACCAAAGGAGTACGCCAGGGCTCCATGCTAGGACTGCCCCTATTTGGCATCTACTTCTTGGAGGTAAAGGCTCATGTCAAAGGCATTTGGCTGACCAGGTTTACCAGTGACTGCAAATTAGGAGCTATCACTGATCCCCCCATGATACAGATATCTTACAAAAAGAACTTACACAGACAAATGACTGGTGCCGAAGTCATGGACTTAACCTCAATGCCAAGAAATGCATTATAGTGCCTTTTGGAAAAACTGCCAATCAGGCTAATTACTCCATTGATAAGTCACCCCTAAGAGTTGACCCAGTAGTCAGGGATCTGGGAATATATGTAGACAGTAATCTCGTCTTTGACCAACATGTGCCCAAGGTAGTAAGAACATTATTCTATGCCACCCGACTTATAAGTAAGAGTATAGCATCTATGTCTAAGGAAGTCATAGAGCAACTTTATTCAGCCCTTATTGGACCCATCATTGAGTATAATGCCCCCTTCGGTATGTACCTAATGAGACATATGCAACAGCTGGAATGCCCTCAATGGTCCCTTACCAGGAGATTCCAGGATATAAACACATTGTCCTATACAGATTGCCTTAAAGCCCTATCTCTATACTCTTTCTCCTACAGGTTACTAAGAGATGATTTGTGCCTGGCATGCAAATTATACTTTGACCCAGCTCTGGTGGATCTTCTGTACATCTGCAAAAAGAGCATCATCAGAACCACTAGATCCAATGATTGAATTTTGGTCGTGACATAAATAACACAGGTTGGTGAGACAGATATGTGTCTGAGAGATCCCCATGTTCTGTAACAGGCTCTCCGTCCATGTAAAGCAGAGTCCATCCCTAACCCTATTTAAGTGTAACCTTGAACAATGGATGGAAAATTGAAAATTCATCCCAGGTCTGGCCCCCATGTCTCTGATAGAGAGAGGCAGACAGTAATGCCCAAACTAACATACCCCTCACATAATCTCTAGAAACTTCCTAATGTACCACCTCCATCCCTTCTAATAAATGCCCATGATATAGGGGCAGAATTGGATTGGATTGCATGGCTAGGCTTATAAAGGCCCTGGTGGTTGTTCCTGTAATATATAACTATGATCCTATGAACCTTTGAGTGAGGTAACTAGGAACATGTTTTTTGAAAGAACAATGAGTTGTCAGATTTTAAAACTTGCCTACATAGTAATATTGGAGTAGCAAAAACCTATAAATAGGGAAATTATTCTTTTGAGCTGGCACACAAGATCTAAATTATCTAGACATTCTATGGCTTACTAAGTTTAAGGGTTTTGGTTGCCATAAAAGCAATTACTAGAAAATGGAAATCAAAATTAAAACCAACTGTAGCTGAAGTTTAGATTACTGTTGAAGAGATACTACCTACAACCACATATTACTGTAGTACACTACCTACATATTATTTTTGGGCACTATCTACTCATAGGCTATGTATATGGTGAGACTGACTATTATTGTCTATAATGTTTTAACGCTATAGAATTTTATAGATGTGTAGTATGTATTGTAACATCTTGTAACACAGTTTATGCTCATTCTACTTATTTTTGTATAGTATTTCTAATGTAATTTCTATTGTATTAGATTATACTGTATTTGTATTGTACTGTATGAGGAGCTTTTCTCCCTGGGTCTTTGCTGAAAATGGGTTTTGTAGACTCAGCCAGACCACCCCAGTAAACAAATGTCAAATAAATAAATAAATAAATAAAAGAAATGAAAGTGGAATTTGGAGAAAAGGGGGAAGAGCAGATTACATCAAAATAAATGGTATTTTTGGAAACAGTACATGAAGACTAATGTTCAGGAGAACGTGTACAGTTTAAGGGAAGGCATTAATTGAACAATGTATGTAATGTTGGAGTGTTATAAAAATGTTAATATGGTTTGTTTTGTTTTCTATTAATATTTGTGTGTCTATGTCTTAACAGATAATTTAATAAAGGTGTTAAAAACAAATATGACATACTGGACAAAAAAATCACATTATTTTTGTGGTGATGAAAATAATTTTGTATCAGAATGCAATAAAACAATGCGTGGACAAATTTTGGGAGAGAATATACTACAATAAATTGTAAGCTATACATTAGGAAATTTAAGAATCTGGGCATTTCTGCTTTGATTGTTCAAACACTGGAAAAAGAAAGAGAAGAAACACATGAACACTCAGAATAAAAAAAAAAAAAAAAAATAGAAAAATACATTATTGCTGAAAATGTTGAAAGAAAATGTGTTACGGGAGAAGAAAGTAATGAAAAAAAGTTAGAGATTTAATGATGGTTAGAGAAGAAATAATTCAGGGTAATGAAATTAAGACACAAGAAGAAATCATATTCACAATTCTAGGTAGTAAAGAAGAAGAGGAGGGTTCTGGGACGAAGAACACAATGATGAAAAATCAATAGAGGGGTTTGTTATGAGAAGGAAAATAAAAATAAAAATTGAAGAAAACAAAAACAAACAAACAAAAAAACCCCAAAAAGGATGGCATAGACTATTTTAGCATAACATGTTACTAGTATTAAATATATTCAAAGATTATTGTTTTATGTTGCAAACAAATACGAATGGATGTTTTATGTTTGTTGGCTACAACAAGCAATGAAGAAGAAAAAATGAAGAGAATTGAAAAATACCTGTAAGAAAAGGCTACCTTGTCAGTAGGAAATGAGAGATGCTCCAGAATAGCAATGTTTATACAGGACAATCAGAAAAAAAAAACATTAGAGCTTTCTATAATAATACAGGAAAGGTAGCAATATGTGTCATAAGAATGAAGAAAAAGTTTATAAAATTAGTGGTGATTTATACATATATTAAAATGAAGGAACACTGTTTTAAAGATAAAAGACTATCTACATGTAAATATGTCCACAATGAAAGTTATTATGTAATATAATTGAAAGACAACAAAATAATGGGGGTATAGAAGTGACTGCATTTTTGATCATATAGTAATGTGAAATAGATTAGGAGAGAGAAAGAATAAATAAAGGATAATGAATTAAGAGATTAACTGCATATTTCACAAAGAAAGAAGCAATAAGAAAATATAAAGAAAGGCAGATGCAGGATCATATGACAATATGAACTTTTTATAAGTACTGGACACATTGGTGGATGGTATATATGCAAAAATATAAAAGATTATATAGAAATGGAAAGGATAAAACAAAAATAAGGATTATAGAGAAATTATACAAAAATTTGAGAAACAATTTCAACAAGCTGGTGAGAAGATAAAGGAAAGAGAAAGAGAGATACACCTGAGGAATAGAGTGAAAGAAAAATGTTATTATATTGACAGAAATTATTTTTAAAAGGAAAGAAAGAGGAGGTTTTACCTTATTTAGAGAAAGAAGTTTAAGAAGAGAAGGGGAGTTGGAGCTACTAAGGGGTGAAAATGTGAGGTAAAATTATCAGATGGCTTAGATTATGGCTATTGCCATGAGATGAAAGAATATGAAAACAAATATTTCTAAAGAAATTAAAGAAACAGAGGAAGACATATATGACAGAAGAATAAGAAAAAGGAATATATGGCGAGGTAATAAAATGTAAGAAAGATTAAAGAAAATATGTAAATAATGGGAGACCAATAAAGTTAGGTAATACCAATAATAATAATAATTAAAAAAATGAAAATGTTACAGAAAAGAATGCAAAAGGTTTTGGATAAGGTTATTGGAAATGGAATTTATGGAATAAAAAGAAAAGAATTGAAAGAAATATTAAAGATAGTGAAAGAAGTTGTAAAGGTGATACTGAAAAAATAAGTTAGACAGGTAACATATGACATAGCAAAAGATTTTGATAAAGACAGTTATGAATCCATGATAAAAAATTAAGAAGTGAATGGGACAGAGAAGGAACAATTAATATAATATGGAAATGTTATGAAAAATCATGGGTAAAGTTATGGTAAATGGGTGTATAGGACAAGAAATAAAGATTAGCAGAAGGGTAAAATAGGATTGCCCATTGCGTATGTTGATTATGTGTTTGTTTTGGTTATGAATGATGAAATAACACATACAAGTATGTGTGAAATGAAATAAACAAAATGGAAGATTGAAAAAAAGCTTAGTAGTTCCATTATCTATGTCATTTAAAGATAATTTGGTTATTATAGCAAAAATAAGAGATAGATAACTGATGTTGTATTGTAAAAAGAATATAAAAGATGGTAAAATGAGCTGGAAGAAGAAAAATATTTGGTAAGATAAAAAACAGTAGAGTATATTTTACAAGAAAGTATTTAAAAGTTTTGGGAATGAACTTTGTAGAGCATGAAAGCACAATAAATCAGTGGAGAGAGATAATGGAAAAATACAAAGGTCATTGTTTTGGTAGAGAAGCATTTGTTTAACATTTTGAAAAAAAGTATAAATGTTGAATGTTTATGGTTTAGGAAACAGCCTATTAGATATGAATGTATGACATATTGCTGTATAATAAAAAGACAGAGAATGAAGATGTGTTAACTGAACAAAGAAGATGGTTGTGGAAAAAAGAGTTGGGTGGGTAGATAAAAGGAAAAAAGTAAAAAAATGATAAAAAATTATATTTTTGGCTTCCATGTAAATAAAATATGATCGAACAAGTGAAAGTGTAAAATATGTAATACGAATATGTAACTAATAGTATGTATTGAATTAAGATGCATACACAAGTAAAGCAACTCCTATTGCTTTTCCAATATATGCCATGAGATCTCAGCTAGGAATTTGGTTTAATGTCTCATCTGAAGGATGATACACTCAGGATTGAAGTACCACCTAAAGCTGCTCTGCAGTGTCAGAAATTTGAAAATTGTTCCAATCATCTGGAGTAGGAATATAATTCAGAGCACCAAAGCAGAGTGCACTACCCACTGAACCACTGACACTAACTCTAAGACTGCTCTCTCTGGACACAACAATAAGCTATATTGGTTTGATAACTGATCTTTGACTCTGCAATGTTTATTCATAAGCTGTTTGGTCTGTGTCCAATAATTTGACCATCAATCATGCTTATGCTGAGTTACAACTTACAATTCTGGAACAATTAGTAGGTTGTTGGAGTTTTTTTAGTCTTATAATGGAAACAGGTCTGGTTATTTTTGTACTTTGCATGTAAACTGCAATGCCATTTTTGGTACTAGATATGAGTTGTTCATGTATAGGATTTCTGGATAAAACATCTGCAAAACAAGGTGTTTTTCAGACTCATGAGCTGCTCTAGCATGAAAATTTCTTAAGCTCATTCACACTCTCTGACACCTGGTGGTACTTTATCCAGGCTGTATGAATTATATAAAGGAACTAGTGCTTCATGAACAGTATGAAGGTGGAATTTGAACCCTAATCTGAAAAAATGTATCATAAACCCACACAATTGTAAGCCATTATTTTTTTTTGTCTGAGTATTCTTCCTCAGAATCATTTGGCACTCAGTAGCAATATACAACAGGCTGTAACCCTCATTCACCTGTTTGAACTAAAGCTGCACCTAGGCTATAGCTGCTAACATCTGTACTCACAATTGTCTGCTTAGTGATGTCATAGTACAGTAGTTAAGGTGTGGTTGTAAATATTTCTAAAACTTTGTTGCATGCTTGGGTTTCAGCATGTCTCCAAGATCATAACACATTTCTAACAATTATGTTAAAGGTTGTAGCATTGTGGAAAGATCTAATACAAATCTGACAAAAATGATCACTCATAAACCTTGTTTTAACTCTTACAGAGGATAGGTTTTGCAATTCAGCTATTGCTTAGACCTTACTTACATGTGGGTTTAATACAGCTAGCAATTATTTGATGCCTACAGTACTGTGGCTCTATTTTACAAAAGCAGCATTTGTCCTGATTTAACTTAAGATTGAACATTTTGATAGCTTGTAGCTCTTCCTCAAATATTCACGTGTTTCATTCTCTAGACCAAACACTAGGATATCATCATAATAACAACAACGTCTAGACTCTTGAGTAAATCAGTAATTTCATGATGAAAGATTTCTGGTTCTGAGGTTATACCAAATAGAAACCTTTTAAAATATAACTTTCTTGTAGATGCAATGAAAGTTGAAGTTGTCAACTATTGATTTTCTTTGCCTGTCTTTGCTTGAACCCACTCATCTAGAGTGAAAATCACTTTTGCATCTACCAGCTTAGGGGCTATGTCTTCTAATGTAGGTATAATAAATCTGTCTCTCACAACTGTGTCACTGAGGTTTCTATAGTTACATTCATTTGTTTTAATTACTGGAACATGATAGCACACTACTCAATCGATGCAGTTATATGCTCAATAATTTCAAGACTCTGCTTCCATTTCAGTTCTGTTTCTTCTTTGGACAAAATTGCAAAGTGGTACTGTCATGGGTGTGTTCAAGGCATGTAGAACAACATCTGGTTTTAACCTAATCTTGAGAAGTTCACACTGGAGTATATAATTTTTATAAAGCAGGTCTGCACTGATTTAATTTATTCTAGCTATTAATCCCAGTTGAGGTGCCACAGCTCTACTGAATAGATAATTTATGTACATACTATCCAGTACATAATGCAAAACTCAGACTTGTTTCCCTTACACACAGACTTCATTGAAAATTGACTGTTGCACTTGACTTGGTCCTAAGTTCAGCCTCTGCTTCATCTTCATGCAACTGTGTGCACTTTAAGCAAAGTCTATTTATAGCACATGATAATACAATACTATTAGTCACTGTATCAGTCTTAAACCTCACAGGAATTCCATACATAGGATTTTTAATTTGCCAATTTTCTACTACATTAGATACAGTATTAACTAAACCCAAGAAAAAAAATGCCTTCTGTATATTATCCACTTTTGCCTCCCGGCTTTGCTCCCCATACTCTAAAGAGATAAGCCTTTTCTCATAGGCTTTCAGCTGTAGAGTTGAAAACCACTGAATGTGTGAAGATTATGTTTATTTCTCATATTAGTGCATTATTTAAAATTGATTTGAGGACATCATTGAACTGGTTAAGTTCATGATAACAAACCCTTACTGGACCAGAAATCCCAAGTTATTTTGAGAACAAACTATACAAGCTGGATATCTGCTAAAACTGACATTTTAGATTTTAGGCCCCAATTAAAAACCCTCTCTTTGTATTAGTCCTTATCTAAACATTTCTAGCTATTCTAATGACAGAACTTTTCATTTTTTTGCCATTTCCAAGTCTTCAGGTTACTTCACCTTCATGCTGTGTTTGACTTGAATTTATGTAATGTATGCTGGAATGCATTACAAATACTGCTTTTATTCTCAATGACACCACTGAAGTACTTTATTTCATATATTTGTAATGTGGCAATGGCATAACCATTATTAATGAATTTGTATTTCCTGAACACATTTTCTGGTGGCATGTATCACGCCTTAGCAATATATAGCTTACGACTCATGGTTAAATAACTATTTTTATTCAGACTCACAACTAAATTTAGATCATTTACACAGAGAAAAAATTACTTCTGAAACAAAAAAAATAACTAAATGAAGCCAATAATATATAAGGAAATCCTAGATAAAGTTAAATGACTTAAAATAATACAGTTCTTGGCATGGATGGAATTATATTTGAAATATACAAATTGTTTCTCCCATCCATTATCAAACTGTTACGTAATGCAGTAGTCAAAATTCAAAATACAGAACTTATGCCTCCATCCTGGAGATATTCTCTAATTATTCCAGTTTTGAAACAAAGCTTAGACCCATCTCCTTTTAAAACAATGATTATTAAATCTTCATGTCAATCTTTATGGATAGAACAAATTAGTTTGTAATGCAGGTAATAAATATGGATCAAACTGGCTTTATACATACAAGACAAATTCATGATAACAGGAGAAGGGTTTTATCTTTAATATATATCCTAAGCAACAAAAATGAAGATGCTTTATTAGCAAATTTAGACATTGAAAAGGCTTTTGATTAAACTGGAAGTGTTTGTCTAAAGTATTAGAGATGTTTAATCTCTCTCTAAAGAAGTTATTTCCCTTTTAAAGAATATATACAATAATAATACAGCATATGTTAAACTAGGCCCATTCACACCAGAATAAATTATTCTAACTAAAGAAACTAAGCAAGGAAATCCATTATCCCCTACATTTTTTGCTTTAGGCATTGAAATATTAGCTGTATCTAGTAGACATAATAAAAATATAAAAGGCATAGAGATACAAAATATTTATAACTCTAAATTAATGTTATTTGCTGACAATATTCTATTAACCCTTCATAATAAATCAACATTAAAGAAGTTGAGCATATCATTACCAAATTTCAATTTTACTCTGGATTAAAACTTAATAATACAAAATCTCAAACACTTGTTTTTAAACAAAAATAAAATAAAAAACTCATGAATATATATTAATATTATTGGAAAAATACTACAACCTTACAATACTTAGGTGCTAATACAATGGATACAATTGAAAAAAAACAAAAGATAGTAACTATAAATAAATTCTGGAAACTGTTACTAATATAATTTCTAAATGGACAAAAATTCTAATTTCTTTTGAAGACAGATTACAATTAATAAAAATAATTTTATTCCCTAAGATTTTAAACATTATACAAGATTTAGCTTTAAAGTAGGATTGCTCTTGCATGAAGAAAATCAATCATTTATATTAAAATTCCTGTGGTTTCCTAGAAAGCCTAGAATAACTCTGTGACATCATATCAAATCTTGGGATTCAGGAGAAATTAACCTCCCTAACTTAAATACTTACATAAAATCAGTAACTATTAAAATTATTCTTAATTGGATAAAGGTAAATTATAATTCCTATTACAAAAATATATATTTATTTCTTTTTTATGATAAAAAATGAAAATTGATAGAGCTAAATATACTATGAAAGACAATCTTTTCTGACAGTATTTATGCAATTGTATACAATATAATATATCTTCACATACAGAATTTAAATATATTAATCATTTTTAAAAGAATACAGAAATACTGTCTTCAGGAACATTGATCTGAAACTCTGGTTTGAATTAATTGTTATAAAAATAACAAAGTTTTTTTTTTTGGCAAAGCTAATATACTAGGATTAATATCTGGGAAATAATCAATTTTATATATTGGCACCAATGCTTAAGTGAATTAAAAATAAAGGATGTACATTCTCTTATACATGAGTAAAGTCTGGATATTCAATAATGGGTTTGTTTATGTAGTTTATTAACATATGCACAACAGACAAGCCTAGTATTATATCATTCTCAAATTAAAAGTTGTTGTTGTTTGTCTTTCAGCTTTTCCAGTTAGAGGTCACCACAGCGGAACTCCGGTCCACTAATGATTGGCAGTAGATTTTCACGAACGCTGAGTTGCCAGCTCAATGTCCAACCTTCAATGAAGGCACGCCCATTTACACACGTCTTTCAAATACCACCCAACCATGGGGAGGACATGCAGACTCCACACAGAAGGCACTCCCTGCACTTCAGCCGAGAATTGAATGGGAAAACCTCTTGCTGTGAGGCAACAACACTAACGCTGCACCACCGCGGCATACAAGTAAACTCTCTTTAATACACCTTATGGAGAAAATGCAATTGCATACTTATATAAGTTACTTATACTATACAACATTAAAATCAATGATGCGTTTTGAAAACATATAGGACACAAATCAAGTTTAACTTTAGAGCTCAGTTATTACAGTCAATAAAACTTAATTCATGGGCTCGATATTGGATAATTTTTACTTGGAGATTTTAATATAGATCTTTTCTAACTTTCAAAAGAATAGCTAAATTTTATAAGAATATGACCATTAATTGTTGGAGATGTCTAAAAACTTGTAATGCAGATTGGGCTAATAGTTTTTTGAATATCGTCTTATTAAAAGTTTCTAGGAAAAAGTTTAAAATTTCTTAAGATCATTGTGGTTTGATACATTTTCATTGTCTAAGAAATGTTTTATTTAACATAATTGAACCTTATAAAATGAAGCATAAAAATAAATATCTATTTTGGACTATTTTTGCAGTGGCAAGAAAAAACATAACAAAGAACTAGAAGATTACATCTATACCTTGATATAAAGACTTCCTATCCTCATTAAAGAAACCCATTTACAAGGAACTTAAAATTAAAGAGATTAGACTCTTTCCTAAGACTATAAAAAAAATCCATAGATTAAGTACTTTCTCTCATTAATTTATATCAAAATATAACTGCCTCAATTAACTTTAACTATGACTTTTATGTGATATTTGTTTTGAATTCTAATGTACTGTTTTATAAGACAGCTTAACTGGCATATTTAATTTATATCACAATTTTTATGTACAATAACCAACCAGGTAATAATGTACATATTGTATACATTTAAATATTTTCCTTACACTAAACTTAAATTATATTTAAAATGCTAAGAACATGCATTTGATTGAAAGTTTTATGATTTTCAATAAAAGTGTTATTAAACAAAAAAACTAAATATTTTTATTTTATTTCATTTTTATTTCCTTTTTTTTATCTTAATTGAAAACCACTCTTATGGGGTTGGGGAACTAACTTAGCCTGCCTTCTCAGGTACAGGCTATGATTCACAGTAATCTCATCTTGTGAAGTAATTGCAAAGAACGATTATTGCCTGTAGAGTATACTTAAAATGACTGCTGAAATTGGTATAGTCTTTCTCCCCATGTGTGGATAAACTTAGCTGGTAGTTGTATTTTTTTGTAATTCCCCTTTTTGCATAGATAAGTAATGTATTAGCAAGTGAAAAATGCAATTCTGTAAATGCATGCAAGCTAATAAGCATAATCAATTGGAAAATAGTTTTGTTTATTATCAACCTACCAAATAACTAAGCTATCCATCCTGCAAAACCAAGTCTTATATATGACTTTAGAAAAATGTGAATGCAACTGAATGGAAATTATGTCAGGCAGGTCTCAGCTTTTGCAGTAGACAATTTAGTAGCACCAAATATATTTGATGGGGAAGGATGATTGATGTTTTGATCTAGTATTGGTGAAAAGTTTGTTGCTATGGCAATATTGCAGATTAGTCAGTTTTAGGAAGACCATGGTCTTATAGGTGTTTCTGCACTTAAAAAGAAGTTTCTAGCATGTCCAGCAATGTGAACTGAATCATTTCCATTAATTGCATTAATGTTCATTTGTATGTTTCACATTGCTAATAATTTCATGCTATTGCATTGACATTTTGCATTATTGGCACTGACCTGGGGCTTAAGGACTGTAGTCAGCACTGCTGCAAACCCTATGAACTACATATAGTTTAACAACCCACTATTGCCCATATGCTTCACTCCCAAGATGCATGATGTTTCCTAATGTATAATTTGTACAACTTTAGAGAAGTTCTGTAAATCCACAATGCATTAATACTGTGATACTTGTCTTATAGAAAGTCTTGCAACAACCCTTCTTATTGCTACACATAGCATACTGCATGTTAAACAAATTCATTGCTGACTAAAATGCTGTCAGATGAACTGAGTTATTAACATGGTAATGTAGTAACAGCAACAGTAAATGCTTCACATTCAAGTACATCTATTATCATATCACAATATTTTGCTTTGCATTTATACTAAAATGAAGTATAAATCAGCATGTAGTACTTCATGGGATATTCTAACCATTGTAAACTTTCATGTTTATGACACAGTCACATATGCTATAGTTAATATAATTGTACATTTCTTAGTAAGCTCCATAATTTTTTTTAATAAACTTGTACAATATTGCCTCATATTTGCTATTACAATTGTCTCCTGAATCTGTGCCACTCACTGAGCCAGCTAATTTTGCTATCCATCTCTACAGGTTATCATACTAGCATCTGCACTGATCTTCTGTGTGGGAGATGCCAGTTAAATGAATTAGTTTATCTAAACTCGGGCCATATATTGATTTTTTCTTCAGTGTTTCCAGTGATCCCACATATGATGACTGTAGGAGGTGAAGGACTATTTTGTTTCCCTTCTCACACCAGCCTGGGGCTCAGTCCTGAGTTTTCAAACAGGATACCTTCTCCATGCCAGGTTCTCATGAAATTGGGACTACTAGGTGTGACATCACACTCATGCTATCACCTGCTGGGGGCAGAAAGCAGTTGCATTCCCAGAAAAGTCACATATGTACCTGCTTTGTACCATAAAGCAGAGGTAGAGAGAGAGAGAGTTCTCATGCACATACATGAGCACTTTGCAGCTTCTCCACAGCAGTATGAACGTAGCCAGGCCAAGTAATGCAGTTACACAGATGCAGAATAGCATGATTCATAGAACTGAGCAGCAGTATAGCTGGTTTGCATAAGAACTTTGTAAACAGCCCAAAACCGCAAACACTTTTTCAGAGCCACTGTTTCTGCAGAAATTGATGGAAATTGAGAATTAAAGCAAATATTTTATGATAGGCCTAATTCATTTTAAACAAAAGAAATGGGTTGTGATCATTGTGTTTTACTTAACCATCCCTTGAAGATTATCCTGAGACTTACTGATAAGGAAGAACATTTTCTTACACTACTGCAATTGATATATACTTCTGGCATCACTGTGTAGCAGTACCAGTGCCCTGACATCCATTGACCCACTTACTGCAGACTGTGATATCTAGCAATGGAAATGTTCAGGACCAAGGCACAGGTAACCCAACATAAATATTACTTGCCAGTGTGTTTCACCCACCCTGTTAACAGTCATCTATAGGTCTACATTTAATGTTCACATTCTTTTATACAACCCAGGTGAGAATTTTTTAAAGACACAAACATGAAAAAAAAAAGAGAGACTACAAAACTGAAGATTTTTGTGTGCAATTCCTTTCTTTTTGTTTTGCTAGAGTTGTATTACTCTTCTTTGAAATGCATGAATCAGATATGATAGCATGCAGAAAGGGTAGTGGTGCAGTAATTACTGCAAAACTAGTATTTCTATGGTAACAATATGACAGCATCAGGGAACAAGCAAAGAGAAACTAAGGAATATCACATCCTCATGAATGCATTTGGGACATATGGAAAATGTCTTCTTTTGCAAAAGGGGTAAAAGGAGGCAGAGTGAACAAAGATGCAGAATTAAGTCATAAATGCTATTGGGGAAGGAACTCTACCTTGGCACAGTGCACAATAACAGCTAATGACATGGTGGCCATGCAAGGACTAAAGCTAGCAGAATGCAATTATCTGTATTACCATTTGTGCTGGTCTTTCACTGTCTGACCTTTATCACCTAGTAAAGAGCATGTGCTCTCACTCTTTGAGTCAATGATTTTGATATAGAAGAGGAAGAGGGTGCAGGATTAATTCTAAGTGGTGTGGGCACACCATTAATTTTGGAGACCTGCAACTTTCATTGGTTCATAAGTACTAGGCTAGCTAACCTAGTGGACCATTTTGAGCTCCATAAAAACTGCCATAGATAATGTGTATAACATTTTGGTATGCATGTCCTGTAATATCCACAACATTCTTGGTTCTTTAAGCAATAATACATTTTCATTGTTATAGAGCTCCATTTTACTACTAATACATTAATAATAGCAATAACTATGCTCAGCTAGTTTCAGTATGAATTAGATATGATATGTTTCTAAATTCTTTATAGATTATCTGTAAGTTTGGACATTGCAAATGACAAACACTGAGGGAACTGTATAAGTCCACTTCAGTAACATATTGATAACAATCTATAAAATCTAAGTTCTGTAGCATAAGCCTTGGCTGCACTAAACTACTTCTCTAAAATCTAAGAGAGCTGTTTTATCACTCAAATAGTGTTGCTGCTATCTAAATATACCCACTAGTAAAATTACAAAAGGTTCTGCTACTATAAAATTTAATAAAACATTATCTACCCACCTTAAATAAAGAAAAGGCCACTTTAAGCATGTAGTATTTCCTGGAAGAAAAATGCTCTTTACTTTTCATGTTTAATAATAAAAAAAATACATTATGTTTTAAATCACAGTCAGACTGGCTTGTTTTGCTTTGCACTGCAACATTCTGAAGCTATAACTTCCTGTTTCTGTAGAGGAAAGTTGAGGATTGAAAGGTCACATCACACTATTAACGATGCGACGATCACTTATTCCAACCTTCGCAGTTAAGAAGAAGAGTCTCACGGCTACTTTAAGATATCGTAGTATCTTCAGGACAGAGAGCTGGGTGGGAAACTGAACAAATTCTAATCTTCAAACTGAAGAAACAGCTCGCAACCACAGTGATGAGCCACAAGTAATTTGTATATCTGAAACAAACAAATTGGAGACTCAAAAAATATAACAACAAGCAACACGAGCATCTGTTTAATGACATTTAGAGCATTGCTGTGACCCAACCACCCCTACATTCAAATAAAATACAATACAACAACATTTTTTTATATCCATGGCACTTTTCATTCATCTAATACACATATACTAACTGATATCAATTACATTTTATAACTACTTGAAAGGAACCCCTAAAGAAAAAATAAAATAGCACATCTTATTCAATAAAACTTCTGAACCAGACTTTTAGATGAATATATTTGAATAAGGTATTAAACTAAATGAATATATAATGTCTTTAAAAAAAAAACAAAAGAAAGAAAGAAAAAGTACTAGTACTTGTAAAACTAAAACATAGTACTTCAAGGCACTCTAAACCTTGTTACTAAAGATCTTATTAGTGTTTAAATCAAGCCTTTAAAATAAACAGTGTATAATATGTATATAGCATTTGAAGAAAAAAAAAAAACAAGTACAGAAAAAAGAAAATAAAAATAAAAAAGACATTCCCCAGGATTCAGCAAGCCCTGCAGGGTGTGCAGGAATAGTACAAGAGCTGCTGTGGGCAATATGGCCGATGTGCGATCCAGGAACGGACTGCCAAGACGTGCATGAGCGCTCCTGCACTATTTCTGCACGGACACAGCCCCTGTATGCTAATTACCTAATTTTCTGGTGAAAAGCATGCAAATGAGGTGAATTAGCAATCCAGGAAGCAGGCAGGTGTCTGTGCAGGAATAGTGTAGACTGCAGAAATGTATTCAGCCAGTAGTTGAATACATTTCTGCAAACTACAAAACGAAGGTATGACAGCACGTAAAAAAACATATATTATAAGGGTTAGGTATGTCAATGGCCAAATATATGGCCATAGGCATGAAAAACAGTTTCAAAATTATAAAAAATTATTATTTTTTTTTTGACCAGTTTCAGCCGTTTAAGCATAGGGCAGCAGTACACAAATGGGACCTGCCAGAAAATAAGGGGGAAAAAGCTGGAAATAAGCTTTTAAACCAAAATCATAATTTTGCCATAATAGTCAATGGCATGCATAAGACAACAAGACCGTGGAATAGTGGTTGCTAAGGGGCAAGGCTGAGTGTCAGTTTTGTAACCATGCATTAGCAGTCAGTTCTATGCAAATGAGGGGAATGATACTGAATCACAGATTTCCCCTCAGTACTAGCTTGCACCCAACCATGTAGGTGCAATATCACCATAGTCTAAGCCTAAGAGCTAGATGACCTCATGAGGGGAGTGTCATGAGTGTTGTAAGCTTATTGGAGCACAGTGGCCCGTGTTTGCCCTTAACTAAGCACAGCTAAGGAAGGGGGTGTGTCTGAGGCTGCCTAGCAGTCTTTACATTGCCTAAATGGGTGTGCGCACCACGCACCAGGCTTTAAAAAAAAACAGGAAATAGCAGCTCCATTCACATCTGAACACTGGGCTTGTGCACGCCTTGGGACTTAAACGGGAAGGCAATGGGAAGGGAAAACAGTACTAGGAAGGTAATCAAGAAGAATTAGCATAGCTGGCAGGTGAAATGTATCAGAATCAGCCAGTTACACAGGCAGCAACCCAGCCCAGCAAACTGCTATAAACTATGCAAACACCTTTTCACTCTGTTTTTTCCCACAAACTCTACACCACCGGTGTACACAAACGGAGAAATTTTACCTAACAAAACTAACAAAATTATAGGGGCTGCTGTCACTCTCATACATCAATATGTGGAAGAGGCTGAGGGTGGTGAGGATGAGAATGCTGGTGACCAACCCACAGTGAGGAAAAGGAGAAGAGTGTACAGACCCAGGGTAACCTACCAGGGGCTACATGAGCTGGAGATAGTGGAGTGCTATAGGGTGGACAGGGACCTTCTACAGCAAATAGTTGAGCTGTGCCGGCCACCCCTCACACACAGAACTAACAGAGGGGAACCTATCCCAGTAGATACCAAGGCATGTGTAGGCTTAAGAATACTAGCCACAGGTACCTTCCAAAGGCCAACAGGAGATATCATGGGGATCTCACAGGTGTCCATCTGTACTCCACCAGTTCTTGGATGACATGTCAGCACATGCTGGTGAGCAAATATATTTTCTCAACACCCATGAGGCATTGACCAGCAATATGCATCTCTTCCACCAAATAGCAGAATACCCTGAGGTAGTGGGTGCTATAGACTGCACGCGCATACACATCAAAGCACCACCCGGTGAGCGGGATAGGGTCTACATAAACTGCAAGGACTTCCCCACCATCAACTGCCAGGTCATGTGCAATGCTCAGGGCATTATAATGAATGTATGTGCTGGCAGCCCTCGATACTATCACGACTCCTACATCTGGCATATGACGCAGCTGTACCAGAGATTTGCCAGTGGGGACATCCCATATGGCGACCTAGTGGGGAATGCTGGTTAACGCACTGGAGCCGTGGCTGATGACACCCATCAGAAATGCACACCCACCTGAACAAGAACTCCATAAAGGGGCACACGCACAAACCAGAATCATAATAGAGCATGTGTTTGGGATGCTCAAGTCACAGTTCATAGGTTCATAGGTTCATAGGTTGGTACTAGGCTATCAGCCCTAGAGCCTATACAAGCCTAGCCATAACAATTCCCTGGCTATTTCTTCCCACACTATTTACTTCCCTGGACCCCTGTCTAGCAGGGCGACTGACGTGATCCCCTGGGTGAATTTCCTTTCTCCCATCCTATCGTCAAGGTTCCTTTTGAAGAGGACCAAAGAGGCACTCTGCTTGACATGTATGGGCAATCTATTCCAGAGTCTGGGGAGTCTCTGGGTCAGGTACCTATCCCTCCAGCATGTTTTGTTTATTGTGATGACAAGGTTTAGATCCCTGGAGCGTGTTGCTCTGAGTGATTGGGATTTCTTTAAGTGTAGCATGTCCAACAGCTCTGGGTGTGACATGGCCTTGTATGTTAAGCAAAGATCGCCTCTGAGTAGACGATATGCAACAGAGTATAGCTGGAGTTTTCTAAGGCGGTCAGCGTAGGGCATCTGCTTTAGGCCTGTGATTCTTTTAGTGAGGTATTTCTGTGGCCTTTCCAGTTGTTGCAGATGTCTTGAGAGGTACATACCAAACAGGGCATTGTATTCTATAATGGGTCTAATGAGGGATGAGTACAGTGGGACAATGACCTCCTTTTTTCTGGATGAAAAGCCCTTAGTGATGAGGTGTGCCACATAGAAGGATTTCCTGACTGTTGTGGCGATGTGGTTATCGAAGGTGAGACCACTGTCCACCTGTGTCCCTAAGTCTCTTATCAAACTTTCGGTGTTTAGTGTACTGCCACCTATATGGTAATTCACGGATACATGTTTTTTCCCAAAGGGATAACTATACATTTCTTGGCATTGAGCTTGAGCCCATGGCTCTGGCACCAAGCATCTGTTTCTGTAAGGCCCTTTTGTAGAGTATCCACATCATTTGGGGATTCAGTAATGGCTCCCAGTTTGCAGTCATCTGCAAACTTTGTTATCCAGAGTCCCTTAGTGTTGGCCTGTACTTCAGAGAAGTAGATGCCAAACAAGAGCGGTCCCAGGACTGAACCCTGAGGTACTCCACTTGTCACTTTTCTGGAGCTGGATTTGGAGTTGGCTACTTTTACAGTGTGGGTTCTATCAGTAAGCCAGTTAGCAACCCATTGGGTGACGTAGGGATTAATGCCCAGCTTAGTAAGTATATCTATGATTCCAGAGTGGGGGATGGTGTCAAAGGCCTTGGCAAGGTCTAGATAGGCTGTGTGGACCACCTTACCCTTGTCCATGGCTCTGGAGACTGATTCAAAGAAGTCAATCAAGTTCAGGAGACAAGATCTGCCCTTCACGAACCCAAACTGGGTGGGGTCCAGTGTTTGAAGGTTGCCAATGTCTTTGTTTATAAGTTCCATGATAATACGCTCCATGGCCTTGCAGATAAGGCTTGTCAGACTGATGGGACGGTAGTTTCCGGGATCCAAGGTGGATCCCCCCTTGTGGAGTGGGATAACTGTAGCTGTGCGCCACTCAGTGGGCACGAAACCTGAGGTGAGGCTATGATTAAACATGACACTTAGGTGAGGTGCCAGTTCATATTGTAGTTCATGTAGTACACAGCCCGGGATGTCATCTGGTCCCATGGATGCTGTATTCTTAGCTTTGGAGAGTGCATTTTTTACCTGTGTGGCCGTTATTACCGGAATTTGGCAATCTTCCGGTATTGAGATGGGCCATTTAGGGGGTGAGAGGGGTGAAGTTGGCACTGAATCGATCTGCCAGGATATTGGCAATATCCTTGGGATCAGTATATTTAATGCCATTCTGTTTTAGCTCAGAGCAGATCTGAGCATTGCCATTTAGATTCTTGACATAGTTATAGAATGCCTTGTTGTTGTCTTTGGAATCTTTGGCAATTTTATTTTCGTAAATAGCTTTGGAGGATTTTATGAGGGATCTCAGTTTCTTACTGAGGCTGGTAAGGAAGTTTTTTGCATCCTGAGATTTTTCTCTTTTCTGCAGCAGTTTCTTCCTTTTGTTGTAAAGTTCGTTAATGGCAGGGGACCACCAGATTGGCTTCTTTTTTTTGGATGAGAGCATCTTGGTTCTATTTGGGATGGCACGATTTATGCATGAGTGGATGTGCTCATACAGTGCCTTAGTGTAGGATTCAGCAGTTGAACTTTCAGCTCCCATCTGCATGGGTGTCATGAAGTTTGTCACTTCTGACTTGAGTAGCATGAAGTTGGCTTTGGAGAAGTTTTTTATGGAGGTTTCCTTACTGTGGGGTGGGGGTGGGATGTGGATGTTAAGGGTGATTAGCTTATGGTCAGATGTGACTAACGAGGGGGTGACCATAGGTGTAGAACATCGATTTCCCATGTTGGTAATGACCAGGTCTAGTTCCGGTGCCTGGACATATCCGGTGGAGCCTTGTAGTACTCTCCAGCTACGTGTACCCACATTTTCATTGTATATGCCATACTACACAATATGATCCTGTGGAAACAGCTGCAACAGGAACATCACGGGACAGGGCCACACAGTCCCCCACCATTGCCAAGGCCAGCACAGGCACAGAGTGACATGGAGGAGGAACAACCTGAGCCAGCCCCTGTAGGCAGAAGGAGGCATGTCCAGTATGCCAAGGCTTTGGCAAAGAGACAACGCATAGCACATACACTGACATGGTAGGAACCCAGGGAATGGCACCTCTCTTTGACTCGCACATACAGAAAAAGGGACTACCTGTGCTTTACCAGGTATAGGGAGTGTACTATGTGCATCCGACATAGTCATCCCTCCAGCACCATCCATAATACTGGCACAGCCACAAGGTAATTCACTCTCCCTATCAATTGCTAAATGGAGTAGTAAGTTATGCTACTTGTTTCTATGGTATAGATGTGAGCATGCAAGCGAATCAGGTGGCTGTATGGGATGGCAGCAGATAGTAGACACCTATATTGGCAGCATGAAATCCATAACAAATACTGGTGTCAACAAAGTAGGCAGTGCTAGACAAGGTGACAAATCCAACTGGAGGACATGTGGTGGGCCAAATGTGTGCCCATAGGACACACACATGCATGTCAGTGAGGCTCACATACCCAACAGTCTCAGCCAGCAGGACAGGTGTATATGACTACAAAGAAAGGCTGTGCTAAGGCCTCCAACTGATGGCAATGGAGAACAGCCCCCCTCCAGACCTACACAGACAGACTACACCAGGTCAGGCAGTTGGATGTTAGTTCTGAAGGGTAAGAAGTTTGAAACTGAAATGTAGGTCAATAAAACCTAAGATCTGTACTCCACTGATATGCCTCTAGTCTGCTTGATAGGTCAGAATACAAAACAAAATGGAAGCCAACAGAATACCTGAAATACCAGTACAGTCATAGCAAATGTTTACAGTCATCAGGTGTGCCCCCCCCCCACACAATCCTATGTAGAAATGTAGTAACATGTGTGTATGGGTTCAATAGCAGTGGAGTACAGATTATCTGAGCTGGCCCAATTAGCAGGATAGATTGTTGCATGTGTACAATATGCAGGACTCTGTGTGTTAGGTTGTTGGGTATTGTATATTGTGTGAAAGTGGTCAGCATGTAGGCATGGAGGGTTGTGTTCCAGTCGCCTATGGCCAGTACTGTTGATGACAGGGCCATGTTCTGACAACTGCAGTACCAACCACAATGCATCGCAGCAAGACCCAATCCAGCAGTCATCCATACTTATTGTTCAGATGTAATTTCTGTCACCATCTGAAAGATGGACATGCCATGAATGTGGGCCCAGACATGCACACAGTACACAGGTAGAAGTACCCTAGACAGAGTATATAAAATGTAACTGTCAAATGCACACACCTTTGGAATTGTACATATAGGTTAGGAGCACATTAGTTGTCCATGTAGTATTGAATACTGATGTAGTCTTGCCAATCACTGGCAGACCACAAAAGGCACAGTTATAAAGTAATGAGAAACTGCCGATGTCCCTGCAGAAGCCAGCATAAGGGGAATGTCCCAGGTATATCTGTGAGTCAGCTGCAAGAAGCTTTCATATCACACATGCACTCAGCTCACCCCACCATCAGCCACAGGTTCATCACAGGTCATATCCCTGCTGTTGGGAATGAGTACAGTATGACCCCACTTCTGTATGGGAATACCCACAGAATGCAGCACGCTGAAGAGGTGTCCCATGCAGGTATGTCCCTAGCTGTAAGCAGCACCCTGCCAGCATCCACACCAATGGATTAATAAGGGCAGGAATTATTGTCATTAACACCTTGCACACCTACCCTGTCACCCTGGCGGAATCCAGTGACTTTCAGCCTGGGACTGTAGAGTGACAGAATGCACTGGCCTGCTACAGATGGCCTGCATCACTACCAAATGCCTTACAGTCCTCTGCCAAAGACCTATGCCTCACCCGTACTGCCAATTTATGTTATTTCATGGGGTCCCAAATAACAACATAACACAGTCCACATAGCACAAACACAAGGCCATGTCAACAGATTCCAGTAGCATGCCCACCATGTCCTACTGCAGGAACTGTGGACCAACCCTTAAATAACCCTGGGATGAAGGGACAACTATAGGGATACTTTGCAGACATCAATCACATAATGTTAGGCAGAGGATAGAATAACAGAGTGGGGGGTGTAGAAGCATGGACGCCATGGAGTTTGTGAAGTCTGAAACTCTGTTGTGTGCCCATATTACCCCTGCCTGCAAACCCAGTCATGGGTGGCTACAAACCTGCTCATAAAACACAATGTGAAGGGGAACTGACCAGATATATGAGCCCTGCCTCTGGGTAACCTGGGTGAATCTATACAGCTGAGAGGTATGGCCACAGCAGGATATGGCCATTCTGTCATGTCAATAGATGTACAAGCAGGGGATCATCATCCACCACAGTACCAAGGTGTTGGACCATTTACACAGACCCATCAGCAATTGTCTGCGGCTCCCCCTCCAGAATGGCATGAGTGTGCAAGAATATGTGGGCTGCAGGCCACAATACTGGACACAGCTTCATTCGTCTTGTATTCCCCATGAAATTACTGTGAGCAAATAAATATATCTGTCAGTAGTTGATGACATAATACATAGGTTCATAGGTTCATAGGTAGGTACTAGGCTATCGGCCCAAGGGCCTATGTAAGCCTAGCCAGCAAGGTACCATAGCTTACGCCACCCAAGAAAGTTATTTTCCTGTGCCACTGTCCAGCAGAGACACAGAAGTGATCCCTGGGGTGTATTTCCTAATTCCCATTCACTCATCAAGATTTTTCTTGAAGAGTGCTAATGAAGAACTTTGCTTGACATAGATGGGTAGCTTGTTCCAGAGTATATGAAGTCTCTGGGACAGGAATTTATCCCTCCAGCGTGTCCTGTTTATTGTGGTGACAAGGTTTAGGTCCCTAGAGCATGTAGCTTGGAGGGATTGGGATTTCTTTAGATGTAGCATGTCCAACAGCTCTGGGTTTGACATAGCTTTATATGTTTGGCAGAGATCATCTCAGAGTAGGCGATATGCTACGGAGTAAAGCTGGAGTTTTTTGAGGCGGTCAGTGTTGGGCATTTATTTGAGGCCAGTAATCCTCTTTGTGAGGTACTTCTGTGGCCTTTCCAGCTGCTGCAAATGTCTTGTGAGGTACATTCCAAAAGGGGCATTGTACTCTATAATGGGTCTAATGAGTGATGAGTAGGGAGGAACAATAACCTCTTTTTTCCTGGATGAGAACCCTTTTATGATGAGGTGTGCCACGTAGAAGGACTTCCTGACTACTCTGGTGATGTGACTATCAAAGGAGAGACTACTGCCCACCTGGGTCCCAAGATCTCTTATCATGCATTCAGTGTTAAGTAGATTGCTGCCTATGTGGTAGTTCATGGGTACAGAGTTTTTACCAAAGGGGATGACACTGCACTTTTTGGCATTGAGCTTGAGGCCATGGCTCTGACACCAGGCATCTGTCTCAGTGAGGCCCTTCTGTAGGATGTCCACATCATTTGGGGACTTGACTATGGCTCCTAGTTTGCAGTCATCTGCGAACATCATCAGCCAGAGGCCTTCTGTGTTAGCCTGTACTTCAGAGAAGTAGATACCAAACAGGAGAAGTCCCAGGACGGAACCCTGTGGCACTCCACTTGTCACTGTCTTGAGGGCAGATTTGGAGTCTGCAACTTTTACAGTGTGGGTTCTGTCAGTGAGCCAGTTGGCAACCCATCTTGTGACATAGGGATTTATACCTAGTTTAGTGAGTTTAGCTATAATTCCAGAATGGGGGATGGTGTTGAAAGCCTTGGCAAGGTCAAGATAGGCTGTGTGAACCACCTTACCCTCATCCACGGCTTTGGTGACTGCCTCAAAGAAGTTGATCAGGTTCAGGAGGCATGAGCTGCCTTTCACAAACCGAACTGGGTGGGATCCAGAGTTTGGAGGTTACCAATGTTTTTGTTTATGAGTTCCATGATGATACGTTCCATGGCTTTGCAGACCAGGCTCGTCAAGCTAATAGGTTGATAGTTCCCGGGATCAGTGGTGGCTCCCCCTTTGTGCAGTGGGATAACTGTTGCTGTGTGCCATCTAGTGGGCACAAAGCCTGATGTGAGACTATTATTGAACATGGTGCTTAAGTGGGGAGCCAGTTCATTCTGAAATTCGTGTAAAATGCAGCCTGAGATGTTGTCCGGTCCCATGGATGCTGTGTTTTTGGCTTTAGAGAGTGCAGATTTTACCTGCATAGTTGTGATTATAGGGACTCTGCATTCTTCCTGTACAGATATGGGCCCTTTAGGGGGTGAGAGGGGGGTAAAGTTAGCACTGAACCAATCTGCCAGGATGTTGGCAATATCAGTTGGTTCTGTAATTTTCGTTTACGGTGTAAAACAGTACATATGTCTGAATATCTCTGCTAACACCAACACCATGTAGCACAAGCAGCACAGACACAATAGTTACAGTATCCCACTATCCTTTGCCCATTGTGACTCCATATTGTCAAACTATCTACAGAAACAGATTGCTAGCTGTAGGTGTAGAACACAAATTCCTGCACTGGAGTACAACCTACCTGTAGTGGATTCACACATTCAATACAGAAGGTCATACTGGGAATGCTTCTACACTTAGAGAAATGAAGACCGTGTCTGACAACAATAGTGGACTGTACATATCTGTCAGTCACAGATTTCTGTGCACACACACCACATTGCATACCATTCATGCTTTGCACATACATCAGATAGGAATACACACATATATCCAAAGACAACACACTATAATAGGTCAAACATACACAAACAGAGATGTGGAGAAGAGAGAGGCAGACAGTGACAAAGAGCTTTCCCATCATGAGGCCTGTCCCAACCACCACACATCCAATTGGCCAATATCACATGATGTGCCGATGTCTATCACTGTAGACATTTGCTTCTGGTAGCCCTCAGCACTGTAGTATCTGTGGTGCTTGGGATAACTGTGTAACATGACCTTACAAGTCAGTATTCATTTAGCAGTCATATACCCAGTCCTGTCAAATGTAAAGTTGTGTGTGACTGAGTGTTGTGTGTGTGTTTTCAGAGGAATTGTTTATGGCCCATGCACACACACTGCATTCCCCATTGCCCTACGTTAGCAAGCCCAATGATGTCAGTCACCTTGAAATACCCCTTTGGACAATGTTCATCCTCATAAGCTCTGTGGTGTGTGCAATAACTGCATAATGCTATAGTGTGGTGTACAACTTAGGTGGGAGTTCTAATCACAGACATGGCAACTGTGAAACTGTGTGTGTGTCTTTGTGTGTGTAGGGATCAATGATTTTGAGGCCATTCACAGAGTCTACACCTCCCATTGCCCTACTTTAGCAAGCCTGATGTCAGTCACCTTGAAATACCTCTTTGGACAAGGTTCAACTCTGTAAGCTCCATGGTGTGTGCAATAACTGCATAATGCTGTAGTGTGATGTACTAGTTAGGTAGGAGTTCTAATTCCTGACATGGCAACTGTGTGTGTGTGTGTGTGTGTGTGTGTGTGTGTGTGTGTGTGTGTGTGTGTGTGTGTTGTGTGTATGTGTGTGTGTGTGTAGAGATTAATGATTTTGAGGCAATTCACAGTCACTACACCTCCCATTCCCCTACTTTAGCAAGCATGCTGATGTCAGTCACCTTGAAATACCTCTTTGGACAAAATTCAACCTTGTAAGCTCTGTGCTGTGTGCAATAACTGCATAATACTGTAGTGTAACATACCTAGTTAGGTAGGAGTTGTATTCCCAGACTGTGAAACTGTGTGTGTGAGACAGACTGTGTGTCATTGATAATACCTGATATTATGGACATTTACATTTACTACTCAACCCTTACCCCTCCTTTAGCACTGCTGCTGATGTTAGTCACCTTCAAAGATACCTGCGGAGAGCTCGCTAACATGTAAGCACCATGGCGTGTGCCATAAATGCAGACCAATGTTGTAGAAATAACTACACAGGTATGGGTTTGAAACTCATCTGTGGCAAGTTTTTGTGTGTGTACTTTAAACATTTTGTCCCCATTTACACCCACTACACATCTCACAGCCTGACTTTAGCAGTCCTGCAGATATTATCCACCTTAGAAGTACCTATTGTCAACCCTAAACCATGACATGTCGGTGGTGCATGTGGTAAATGTGTAACATAGTGGTCTGTAAAGATTGTTAGATACAGGTTTGAACCTCACCCCTGGCAAATGTAGATGCGTGTTTTAGGTAAAATTAATTTTGGATCTCTCAACTACTGCATCACCCGATGCCAGTATTTACAAGGGCTGGTGATGTTCCTCACCTTAGAAGTACCTTGGAACAACATCCATCCTATGAGCTCCATGGCACATGCAATAAATGCGGTACACTGTGGCAGCAATACACAGCTAGGTAGGAGTCTGAATCTCAGTACTGGTAAGTGTGTGTGTGTGTGTGTGTGTGTGTGTGTGTGACCATCATCAGTATCCTGTGTGGAGGTTGCTGTGACTGTGTAATAACAGTATGCATTGGGGGGTGGATTTTGCTACATTATTATGTTGAGGACCTAGTATATGTCACAATGTCCACCTTATAAGGACAACAGATGTCAAACACCAGAGAGGCTGGTGTACACAATCCATAGCCCTACATGTGACATTATGGATTGATGAACAATATAGGCAACCCTCATATTACCCAGAGAACACTCTCCACACACGTCTTGTAGACAAACACACTTGGCTAGGCAACAACCACTATATTGTCATTTCTCTGCATATTGCCTCACAGATAGTAACCACGGTGCGGTTGCAGTGGACTATATGCCTGTTGACCACAACAGTGCCACTGACATCAGAAATTACTTTGATGTATTACATCTCCTGACTTGAGTGTGTGTTATCCAGCAAGTAAAAGGACATGGCACCCTGTTCCATCCCTACAGTAAGCACATATATGCTTACAGTGGTCCTTTTGCTATGTTCTCCACTGGACACCTGCAACAACTGTAGAGTATGCAAACGTAACCCACAAAGGGAATACCATGCCTTATACACATGCCCTGTATGGTGAGACACAACTAATTCCACTGAATACCTGTATCATGCTGTCAATGTAGGTGCAAGCAACACCTCAGTTCCATAGCCAAGTCTCACCGAATGAGGTCAGGAATGCCACATCAGAAATGACAATCTGTCAACACAACATGCCCCAGAAACCTCAAGTACACTTCCACATGTCACAGAACATGCATGTGGGACGTGCACAATCCAGACACTGTCCATGTTATGGAATATAGATCACATACATGGGAAGCAGTGCACATCACTGGCCACCCACAATAGTAACCCAGATGAGTGGATGGTGAATACAGTACTCACCTGTGGGGACAATCCAGGGACTACACCCCTAAGCCACACTGGAGACCACTGTCATATGGCCTGATGCCAAGGTATTCCCTTTGCCTAGCCTTGTATAGCCTTTAGGCCCATTCACATACTACACACCTGTGAAGCACTGAAGCTATGCATCTCAGTACTGGCAAGTGTGTGTGTGTGTGTGTGTATATGTTTGTGTGTGTGAAGATTAATGATTTTGAAGCCATTTACAGTCACTACACCTCCCATTACCCTACTTTAGCATGGCTGGTGATGCCATTCACCTTGAAATACCCCTTTGGACAAAGGCCAATCCTGTAAGCTCTGTGGCACTTGTGATAATTGCGTAATACTGTAGTATAGCAAAGTAGTTAGGGAGGAGTTCTAATCCTGACCCTGCCAATCATGATAATGGGTGTGTTTCCCTGAGAGACTGTGTGTGTGTGTGCGTGTGTGTGTGTGTGTGTGTGTGTGTGTGTGTGTGTGTGTGTGTCTTCATTGACACCTGCTTTTGTGGACATTCACACGTACTACACTTCCCTTATCCCTCCTTTAGCACTTTTGCTGATGTCACTCACCTTCAAAGATACCTTTGGAGAACCTGCCAACATGTCAGCTCCATGGTGTGTGCAATAACTGTATAACACTGTAATAGCAATACATAGTCAGGTAGGGGTTTGAGACTCAGTACTGGTAAGTGTGTGTTTGTGTGTGTGTCATCAGTATTGTGTGTGGGTGTTAGGGTGATTCTGTAATGATAGCATCCATTGCAGTGTAGGTTTTGCTACATCATTATATTGAGGACCTATATGCCCCATTGTCCACAGTACAAGGCCAACATTTGCCAAACACTGTAGAGACTACTGTAGACAATCCTCAATGTGTACAGCCATGTGCAATTACCATGTGACAGTGTGGATTAGTAAACAATATAGGCAACCGTTATAATGCCAAGATATCACTCTCCACCCATGGACCATACACACACATGCTTGGCTCTTACTCTCTTCCTTTCTTTATTTGTCTGTGTGTGTGTGTCTCTCTCTCCCTCTCTGGTGGATGTGGAAAAGTACATCTGCTTTATATAGGTAAGAAGTTCTGTCAGTAATGCTCATGATTAGCTGATGGCCTGTGCATGAATTGCAGTCCCCCATTTGCTAATTGCACGTGGAACAGATGTGGTAGCATTCCCATAGCCAATTACATGGAAATACACTCCTATAGCTAAGCACTTACTCTGGGTGTTGGCCCTTTTCCTTCACTGTGAGCAGGACTTTATGTGGGTGTTTGACAAACAGCATCACAGAGGGTATTTGGAAAGACCTCTTACAGCATACACTGTGGAGACAGACCAACAAACAGGAAGGGAATGTTCCAGACATGAGGACAGAATGTAAGTATTGCTGTTCCACATTTGAAGTAATGTTGGTTTAACAGTGTTTGTGTGGCTATGGCTGTTCTGCATGATTTAAAGTCTGGCATGACCGTGTTATGTGGTTGAGGAAACTCTCACCTGTAGGGCTATCTGCAGACTGTCTAGAGTTTGGAGTCTTACATGTGTTGTGTTACTCACACATGTCCTAGCTTTAGAAATGCAGTAGCATACTCTGATGATTGCAGTCAGTATAGATGTATAGAAGGTGCAAGTTCAAATGCAGTAGTAATAATCCAATAAAGTAATCCAATCCAACGAAAAACCAAAAGACAGCTTTATTAACAATATATATTGTACTCTATATGTATATATATAGATATGTGTATATATATATATATATATATATATATATATATATATATATATATATATATATACATATATTAACTATCTAACAGACTGCTAATTCAGACCATCAAAACTAATAACTCAGCCAGTGACTCTCTCTTTGCCAACTCTGCAGGTAGATCCTGGAACTCACTCCCAGCTGATATTACTTTACTTACCACCCTGAGTCAATTTAAGATAAGACCCAAACGGAGAGACAAAGATGGCCACCATTCTGTAGACACTGTACATCTACAGCTCTCCAGATACTCGGAATAAAAAGCAACCCTGAGATTATACTACAAGACTTTTTGTATTAATCGTTGGATATAACTATTCTACTACAATCAAACATTGCCTGAGAGGTAAAAGAATAGAAGGAAACTAATTAAATTCACAGGATTAGAGCTGATTGTCTGCCTGACTCTGAAAAGAGTATTAAACAAAAAATCTGTCTGATTTCTGTTTCACGATGTCAAAAGAGGAAAAAAGCATGGAAACAACAACAACTAAAATGAAATTATTAGCACTGCAGTCACCAGAAAAATATTCAACAATCAAAAGACAGAAAACTGTAAAACAACAGGAACTTTTAAAAGCTGGAATGACAAATAAACCGGATCAACTGGCTAACATGGAAGACATCAAAACTGCTTTGTTGCCCATACAAGTAGCTTTAAAAGAACTTTCAAACCAGGTAGTTTCTTTTGGTGCCACATGCAGTCAAATTCTTGAAAGGATAGATAAATCAGAAGCTAGGATATCCGAAAATGAGGACAGAATAACATTGCTTACAAAAAAAACAGATATTCATGACCTGGACATTCAATCTATGCAAAACAAGATTCTGGACTTGGAGGCAAGATCCAGAAGGAACAACATAATTATCAGAGGAATTCCTGAAACTATTCAATATAATGATCTAATGTCTACCATTATACAAATACTGGAAATATTGTTCAAAGACTCTGATATGGCTAAGCAAATTGTTATAGAAAGAGCCCATAGAGCTCTCAGGGAAACACAAGCCTCAAACATTCCTAGACCGGTTTATGTCAAAATTCTCAATTACCAGGATGTAAATAAAATAATTCTAACTGTTAAAAAGAATGGAGGTTATGTTATGTGGCAAAATAATAGAGTTACTATGGGACAGGATTTACCATTGCAAATAAGACAAGCCAGACAAGCATTAGCTCCATACTGCAAGTTCCTTATTGAAAAAAATATTAAATTCCAGATGAAATATCCTAATACATTAATTTTTACAGTTGATGGATCCAAATATTCCATTTCTACAAAAAAAGAAGCAAAACTTACCTTTTTGAAGATTTTCAAATCCCTCCCAACTTCGGAAGCTTAACTGGAACATTCAGTCTGTTTACAGCAACGTGGATACTGGGATTCCACGCCTACTATACCTCGAGGCTCCAAAATCCTTTGTTTGTTCTTTCTTCTTTACCAGGCCCCTTGGTTAATAATTAACTAGTTTTTTTTTGCAGGTCCAGCTTGTTTACGAAGATTCCACAAACTTGTACAGCTTCTACAAACTGTGTTCCCTCGTGAGGCAACAGGAAGTCCTTTAGATGCTGCTGAGGGTCCGCTTTCGCTGTGGCACATCCAGAAGTCCATCCGCATAATGGTTCCCCCTTCACGAATTCGAAAACAGGATTTCATGACCAGGAAGTAGATAGAGCTTTGTGGAAGCAGGGGAACCTACTGGGTACGAAAAACGAGGCTTCGTGGACTTTTAATGTGTGTTTCAACTTTATTTCTGTAAAAGGAAATGTGAATTCATTCAGGTAGGATTTAAACTGAATATTAATGTAGTGGTTAAAATGTGTCATTTAACTAATATGGTAGAAGTAACATAAAGTTATCATAGTTATTCTATTTTCCTAGGTAGTTTGCCTGAATGTGGATGTGCCAATAATATTGTACTGTACTGCAATATTTATTCTCCTGCTTTTAGATTGTGTTTTAATACTGTAACTATTTAGATACAAAGGGGTTTTAATACGGGGATAGTAAGAAAATTAAAAGCACATAATATATCCTGGTATTCCTAGGGAAATGGAAGGTTATTTTTCTGATGTGGTTCTGAATGTTTTGTGAACTGTGCTATTTAGATATTGTTTATATATTTAAATATAGTATCTGCTAAGAATAGTTAATGATATTTGTATTCACCAATGTTGCTGTCATCACAATGTTAAATAAATTAGATTAGATAAACAATGTCAAATTTAATGCTTTAAATATAAATTAAACATATAGTGTATTATCTTGAAGTTAATAACATTACTGTTTAATAGGAGAACTGTCATATATCTGTTTAGGTTAGATTTTAATAAGATAATTAGATATTCTAGGGTAATATAACCAAACTATAGAACTAATAATATATGTGAACTATTAGAGAGGTAGAATAGTAATTTTGCATGTAAGGAAAATCATTTGTGTTAACTAAATAATGTGGTCAAGAGCTGTAGATAGATACCAGTGTTTAGTAGGGAATGTTTTGGTTAGGTTTTATAGAGTTAGATGTAGTTATTATAGGTTTTTTGCATGTTTTTAGTGTGTTATTTTGTAAGATAAAGAATAGATATTTAGTAATGATGTGTACCAATAGAAGTTTATACAGTGTAAAAAACTTATGTTTGTCCTGGTCCAGGGGAATAGTGGATAGGCACTGGTTAGGGATAGGATGTCAAGATTGCTTCCAGATATTACATACTGTGCTAGTACATCTGAATCTAGTATCGTTTTGCAATTTTAAAATATACTTTAAAGTTTTAAAAATCTTAGTATGTGGAAAATAGACTCATGGAATGTTAAGGGCTTCCAGAACTTGAAAAAAAGGAAATTATTTTTTCATTTACTCCTCCAGTCAAAAGCATGTTTTATTTTGTTACAAGAAACCCATTTGACTAACGATCAATGGACTGCCCTTAAAAATAAGAAATGGATTAGAGAGGTGATAGCTTCGGAAGGGACAACTAATACTGCAGGGGTGGCAATTATTATTAAAAGTCAGTACCAAGAGAAAATCCTAGATTTTAAAATGGACAAAGAGGGAAGATGGTTATATGTGATTCTCGTATCCAAACTTTACGATAAACCGGTAATACTTCTTAACATATATGACCCATGTACCAATCAACAAATTTTCATAACATCACTTTATTTTATCCTGAATCAATATAATAATTACTATATAATAATAGGAGGTGACTGGAATACATACCAAGACCCTAAATTAGATAAATCAAGCTCTCATTGGTCCTTTAATAACCAAGCAGTGATAGCATTACAGGAATTTAAAACAGATTTTAAATTATATGATCCATTTAAATATAATAAGAATCAAATGAATGCTAATAACTTTACATTTTATTCAAGTTGTCATAAAATGTGGTCCAGGATCGACTTTTTTCTAATTTCAGATGCACTAATGTTTTTTGATCCCTATATATACAAACAAGCTCGACATTTGTCGGATCATTCTAGGATCACATTAACTTTCAATAAGGACACTAGTCATAAGATACGCTTTAGAGGTTATAATTGGACATTAAATCCATATCTATTGCATAAAGAAGATGTAATAAAAGAAGCTCAGGAGTTCTTTAATCAATTACTAACTAATCTTTTGGAATACCGTCATCCATCTGACATAGAATGGGCAACTACCAAAGCACAAATTAGAGGAATGTTTCTCCAAAAAGCTACTTATTATAAGAAATTACAAGTGAGAGACATACAAGAATTGGAAACTAAAATTAAATTACTGGATCAGGATCTAATTGGGAATTATAGTAAACAAACTGAAACAGAGTTATTAAAATGTCAGATGGACCTTTTTTTACTACAAAACAGTAAATTATCATTTTATGAGCAGAAAATGCTGGTAAAATATGCCAATCACATATAGACCCCTTCAAAAGCACTAGCACATATTATTAATCAATCGAAAATACCTTCTCAAATCTCCGAAATACACTTTAATAATAAAACATATACCAATACTAAAGATATCATGAAGGTATTTGAACTAATATTTTCACAAGTATATGGTGAACAACAGGAAGTAAATATAAATAAGAGTAATAATGACTTTCTGCAGAAAATTATCTTTCCGAAGATTGGTGATGAGCTTCATATGAACTTAATTAAACCAATTTCATCAGAGGAGATAACTGATGCAATTAAGAAGTTGAAGCCATATAAAGCTCCGGGACCGGATGGATTGACCACAGAATTCTATAAAACTTTTAGTGATATATTGGGGTAAATACTTCCACATATATTTAACTATATAACTAACAATAAAATTACTGACCCGCACTTTAATGCTTTGAAAACTATTCTTATACCGAAAGAGAATACTGATTTACATAACCCGGATAATTATAGACCTATTTCACTTTTGAATATAGATATAAAAATTATGACATCGATTTTGGCTAATAGATTGAAGAAGGTAATTAACCTGATAATATCAGATGAACAAGCCGGTTTTATTAATGGCAGACAAACTACAGATAATACGTTATCACTTCATACACTGATTTCTTATGCCACTCACAGGAACTGTAATGCATATGCACTCATAATTGACGCACAAAAAGCTTTTGATAGAGTGAACTTAGAATGTTTGTTTGATACTTTAGCATGTTTTAATATACATAAGAACTCATTTTAACTTTAAAAAAACTATATAATAATCCTTATACAAATCTAGTTATTAATAGGAATCTCTCAAAAAGAATTCAAATTAAGAATGGTACCCATCAAGGATGTCCGTTATCTCCTATATTATTCAATTTATATTTGGAACCATTATTTCTACATATCAAACAAAATATTTATCACAATGCTCCAATAATTTATGGTACGAAGATTTCCATGGCTGCTTTTGCGAACGATTTGAATATTTATTGCACAACACCTGTTTCAGATATTAAGAAAATATTAAAAGCTGTGGAAGACTTTGCAAAAATATCTAATTACAAAATAAATTTAAAAAAAAACAAGGTATTCCCATTAAAGACGCCTACACCCTTCTCGCTTTTACCATTGGTAGGGCAGGTAAAATCCAAAGAAAAAATAAAATATTTAGGGGTTGTTTTTTCAACAGATAATAGAGACTTTTACGTAAATAATGTTAAGTTAATTTGGGAACAGATAGTATCTGATTTAAAAAGTTGGGATAATCTGAAATTACCA
>NC_056748.1:57098814-57106314 GCF_019279795.1 Protopterus annectens | reverse complement strand
ATTGATAAAAAGGTAGGAGTCAGAGCTTGATGTGGCAGAGTTGAAGATGTTAAGATTTGCACTGGGTTTGACGAGGATGGACAGGATTAGGAATAAGTATATTATAGGGTCAGCCCAGGTTAGAAGGTTTGGAGACAAAGCCAGAGAGGCAAGATTACATTGGTTTGGACATGTGCTGAGGAGGGATGCAGAGTATATTTGGAAAATAATGCTAAGAATGAAGCTGCCAGGTAACAGGAAAAGAGCGAGGCCTAAGATAAGGTTTATGGATGTGGTGAGAGAGGACATGCAGGTGGTTGGTGTGACAGAGCAAGATGCAGAGGACAGGAAGAAATGGAAACAGTTGATCTGTTGTGGCGACCCTAACGGGCAGCAGAAAAGAAGAAGAAGAAGATACAGATATATATATATATATATATATATATATATATATATATATATATATATATATATATATATATGAAGCAATATATAGATATATAAATAGATATGTATGTGTATATACATGTATACATATATCAGCATTTGTATATATATATATATATATATATATATATATATGTATATATATATATATATATATATATATATATATATATATATATATATATATATGTATATATACAGCGGTAGCATTGTTACCTCACAGCAAGAGGTTCTCCCTTTTGATTCTCAGCTTGGGTTGGGAGTACCTTCTGTGTGGAGTCTGCATGTCCTCCCTGCAGTCGAGTGGGCGTTCAAAAAACATACGTTGAATGGGCTTGCCTTCGTTGAAAGTTGGGCATTGGGCTGGCAACTCGACACTATAAAAAGCAACTACCAATCATTAGTGGACCGGAATTCCGCTGTGGCGACCCCTAACTGGGAAAAGCCGAAAGACAAACAACAACAACAACAAATATATATTTATATATATATATATATATATATATATATATATATATATATATATATATATATACATATCCTTGTTATCTGTATACATGAGTGTTGTATATACCTTCCTAGACGTATCCAACCTTATTCATCAGATATGTATATATATATATATATATATATATATATATATATATATATATATATATAAATATATATATATAGAGAGAGATAACAACTGATTCAACACTATTTTCAGTAACAAGTATTACACAATTGTAGAAGCCAAAGCAATTGTTCACTACTATTCAGTATGTGTACTGACATATATATATTGTTTTCATAGCTGTGGTGGCTTAGTGGTTATATACTGTGACTATAATGTACAGTGTCCTGGGCTCCAGACCTGCAATGGCTGTTTATTTTGTTGCTAGGCAGAACAGGGACTGTTGGATACAGAGTGGGTAAGGCAGTTCTGAGCAGCTTTAAGCAGGTTTGCATGGGTTTGCATGATGGTAAGCGGTGCTAACGTACGGTTAAATGAAAAGTCACTTACCAGTGCACAAATCTGCTTAGCAGTTACATTTAAGCATTTCTTACTCCTGCTAAGCATACCTCAGCCCTGGTAACAAGTGATCACATTCCACTTTGATGAAATAGCAGGGTAATGGCATCTTTAATAAGTGTATTTAATTCCATGTACATAACATGATTGTATGTGCTGCCATGAGTTCACTGTTTGGGACACCTGAGTACATGTGGTTAATACAACAATCTTTACCATTTGTCTGTGTTTCCTACATGGGTAGTATTCCAGGTTATATGCAGCCACACTTGCATGCAGTGTATCATCATTATGTTACTTCTGTTAACAGTACTTGCCCAAGTAAGAGTAGATTGCAGATTGTAGTAGTGGAACCAAGCACCCCTACATGCAAAGCTGGACTCTGTGTCCTGACTATCATGTTCTTGGTGTGTGAGCTGTGTGTCATTAAGTATTTGTTACTGGATATTGATCTGACATGTGGATATTAACTGTATACGACTGTGTGCATAGGATATGTCATTGAGAGCTGCTGCCATGTAGTAATGGCATACCTATCAGTGTCAGATGTCTATCTGTCAAAACATTCAGCCTAATGCATAACCAGTTGGCTAGCTGATGTCTGTCTGTCCTCTGTACAGATGTGCAGATGTCAGCTATCCATCTTGGATGCCTACAGGCAATCTATGCTTGACTGACACTGACATGTCTGCCCAGCTTTGTTATGAATGCCACAACTAGGAAACTCCACCCTGTATGCACCACATGACATGGATACCTCAACTACACTAACCCAGTCAACAGAACATGCTTGGGTACAGGTCTCCAAGACAGACATTGACCATGTTATGTAATATATGTTGCATACATATCAATTGGAGCACCTCAATGGCCCTCTGCAAGAGGCATTTAACTCTCACCCTTAGGATCACCCACATGGCATCAGTTGATAGATGGCCTGCTGACAAATGGCAGGTGGCATGTTACCACTGTACCCACATCCCCTACTCTTCTCATCTCTCCATGGACAACATCCTGTTACACACCTAGGAACACCTGCACATATGGAGGCCAGTACAGAGAAATGTGTCAGTGTGCATTACTTAGACTAACAGTGTCTGTGTGTTTGTAAACCTGTAGTTGATAATACCCTGAGGGCCTTCTCACCCACTACACCCCCATCGCCATAGTTAGAAATGGCTGCTGCTGTAATGGACATTACATGTATCTTGTTACACTCCTCACCATATGGGCTACCTGGAGCTTGCAGTACCAGCACAACACTGTCGTACAAATGGGTAAATAGACATGAGTTTCCCCCTGGGTCCTGGCAAGTGTGTGTATGTGTGCAAGTGTGTATTTTTGTAGGATACAGCATTCGGAGGCCACATTCTCTAAATACAATACACCTTGCCATACAGTATAAGGGATAGTGATGTTGCTGACAGTAGGAGATCCATGACAAACCATCACCCCACTATCCATGTGGCATGTGCAATAAATGCATATCCCTGTAGTAGCACTCTTGAGATAGACAAGGGGTTTTATTGCAGTCCTGGTCAATGTGTGATTGTGGGTATGTCAGAGTATTATCATGGGTTTCAGTGAGTAAAATATCTAATGTGGGGTGTGGGTGCTGGGTATACTGTCTTTACACCATGGTACCCCCAGTACATGTTCCAAGGTCCACTGTATGGGGACCACTGCCACCATCAAAC
The DNA here is from genome assembly GCF_019279795.1 of Protopterus annectens. Taxonomy (NCBI): domain Eukaryota; kingdom Metazoa; phylum Chordata; order Ceratodontiformes; family Protopteridae; genus Protopterus; species Protopterus annectens. The sequence goes on along the minus strand of NC_056748.1, from coordinate 57,103,176 downwards.
ATACATGTAACTGAATGCACTATGCAGCCCAATGATACATGTGCTGTGTGCAAATTATCTGTAACAGAATGGACTCGCTGTCAAGGTAGCTAACATTGATAAATCCAGGTCTCTCAGATGTGTCTATGACTGTTATGTGTTTGTCAATGTGTATATGACAGTATGTCACACTATGTATTGTTCATTAACAATCAGTACATCCCCCATTACCATACTGTACAAGGCCTGGTGATGTTCTTCACTTAACAAGAAATCTAGGACACACCTCATCTTAAAAGCTGTGTGGTGTATGCAATTAAGGCCACACACATTAGTAGCAATAAGTACCTAGGTAGGGGTTCTACTCTCAATGTTGCCAAGTAAGAGTGTGTGTGTGTGTATGTGAAGGGATCTACTTCAGTTTGCAGAAAATACATGTCCCAAGAGGTCATCTGTCTGAGAACTGAGTGGCAAATGCTAACATTTCAGTGGTATCATCTTGTGGAAATTCATTCAATCAAAACTAGTAGTAGATGTGTAAATGCCCTCTTCCTCACTGTATAGCTGTACAGTGATACTGGGGTTGGTATATATATATAATTGGGCATGGATCTTGTGGCCACAGCCACCATCATTGGTGTTATTGTTGTGTGTATCCCTCACATAGTCGGCTGTAATACTGTAATGTTTATGTTAACAGGTTAAGTAGTTGTCAGTCACACTATCTGCAGTTCTACACCACCCTACACCCTCCAAAGGGTAGGGCTATGCCACCCACACCAGCACACCTATGTTTTCCAAGTCAAGGATTGCACTACATTGGGGAAGGAGACATATACCCTGCCAGTACCATCGTCAATGACATTAAACTAGCAGACTGATTATTTATTGATGTAATGTTGTGCCTATTTTTGTCTTGGTGGAATTACATAGGCTAACATGGGTTCACTGCAAAAGTACATGCAGCCATGTGTACAGTGTACTCTGTGTATTGCATCAACACCAAAGCCTGTGTGTGTGTGTGTTATACACAAACATGTGGTGTGCACCACCCAGTACACTTACCATTGTCTACTGTAGAAGGGCTGTTGACATCAGCCACCATGCACAGATCTATATATTCCCCTCAGACCTATCAGCCATGTGGCACATACATTAACTGTTATACAGACCTGTTACTTGTGTTCAGCTGTACCCAGGATATGGCACAGCCAAGATGTTACCACAGTGCTATACCCCTTGTAGGAAACAAAAGCAGACCAACATCCTGCTGACATATAAACACCTACAACACAAACTGAATACATTATGAAGACCACAATCAGTCAGTGTTAATAACAGCTATAATACATCATGGCTGGACAGCTACACATCCTGACATGTAAGCATTAAACTTTACTGCTGAAAACATGTTACACAACATTACATTGGTACACTTTAGTACATTCACCCTGTGCATCAGAACCATATTAGCCTGTCCCTGCAACGATGTTATGGATGACAGGGATGTGGCACAGGTATAATCATATGCACAGCGTGTTTTGTGGGTTTGACAGAGACCAAGGTCGAGCCATTTGATTGACATCATGTGGTTGTGTTAGGGGGTTTCATTATTAATTGGTAGTGCAGATGTGGTGTGTGTAGGTATGGGGTTGCATTAGCTGTGTTGGTGATGTGTGTGTGTATGCATGCACACAGTAATGCCATACGGCTACCCCATACAGGGGTTTGTTGGACAGCTGCAGACTGTACATGGCAGGGTGTACAGTTCGCCATCTCTGGCCATGGACACAAGAACTGTGCCTGCCACGGGTTCCACAGGCACTACCAGATACAAGGCCAGATATGGTACTCTCCCCTGATGATGACAAATGTCCACTGGATCCGGGTCGCTCTTGGGACTGGCCAGGGCAATGTGCATGTGGCCTGCTATGTTGTAGTGTGGACAGCACCCCCCTGCAGTGCTGCTGCTGGTACTGCCACTACGGGAGCAGCTCTGATGTATTTCACGTCCACGTAGACCTTCACCTGTTGGTGTTGCTGACCTACATACATGTGGCTGCCGCTCTACTCCCATCATATGCTCAAGCACAGACATTGCATGGTCGAGGATTCCCACCATCTCACCCAACCATCTATCCAGGACCTCTGCAAAATAACAGTGGGCACCTGCAAGATCATGGATGTTGTCAACAACAGCAGAATGAGTAGCCCTCTGGAGCTTCAGACCCTGTCTGGTATAACATTTCATATGTGCCTGTGCCTCCATGACATCCTGAAACATGCATCTGATGACATCTGCAGTGGCACTTCTGCCAGGGGCATGATGACTAGTAGCCCTTCTACGAGCACCCCTATACATCTGCCTGTGTGGTACCTTGCCAGTCATCTGGCTATGGCTGCTGTGTCTGGACACACTTGCCATAGTCACCACACTGTCTGTACCATGCCACCACCCACCAACTGTCCCTCATCTATGGCCACTGGTGATGAGGTATGTATAGGCAATGTGACTGTGTGCGGGGATGGGGTGGATAACAGTGGGATGTCAACCGATGGCACAGCTTCAGCCCCTGACAACCCTGCCTGTGCGTCACTATACCTATCATCATTGTCCGAGTCTGTATGGACACTAACATCAGTTTGCCTGCAGGAGGGATCCTGACCCACCTCGTCACCTGTGAGGGGAAAACAAGAAATGCAGTTTAAGACCTGTATGTTATTGCTTAACTGTGCACACACACACACACACACACACACACACACACACACACACACACACACACACACACACACACACACACACACACACACACACACACACACTTACAGGTGAGGTTGCACAAAGATATTACACACAGACCTCTCATTACCCAACTGTCAACATGCATGACATATGGCACTCAACATCATGCACTGCAGCTATAGCCAGTCCCTGTTACCAACATTATACATCTCTGTGATGCATGGGTTGTTTTAGTAGGTGATGTCCTTTCCCCTGGAACACACTGCACCCATGTACACAGTATTGCTGTGTACCTGTTCAGCACCCTGGCATGTACTGTGCACCATGCTCATGGGTGTACATGCCATTGCTGAATGTGTATATGTGTGTCAGTTATGTTTGCTCTGTAGTTCACAGCCCCTATGTGTTTGTCTGACACATACCTGGGATGATATAAGGACAAATGTCAATAGTAAATGCCTGATATCTGATTTGCAGATCTCATCATCAGCAGTGCATGTATGAGCAATAAAATACAATTATACTGACAACCTTCAAGGCTTACTGTGGCTATGAAGAGTGTATACACCCTTATTGACAAGGCACCCTGTTTCCTGATATGCCATGGGTCCACAATAATGCATATGTTAACATTACACAAACCTGATATGTGGCATATGACCTGTGCAATCAAATGCAGTATCAAACAAATGTGTTAGTTGTGCAGATGCTGATTCAGATGTATACAATATGTGGGTGAATAAGTGTGCACACTCTTAACATGATGGTTCGTTGCATCAACTGTTAAGTGTACTATAGCAGTCACTATTCCTGGAAGGGGTAAATTAGCATGGCCCATCTGCACTTTCCAGTATTTGTTCACTCCACCCTACAAATGTTCTCCAACTCTGCCAGATTGCAAGGTCAACTCATGTGCACAGCCCTTGGAGGTCACACAGTGCCTTCACTATTGCTGTGGAGTCAGGGTTATGTCTGCCACAATTCTTGACCTTGACTGTGTGCAGATACAGCCATTCTTAGTGAGCTTTGGATGTCTGCTTCAGTTGACTGTTGTGTTTTCAGGATGACACCCTCCCCATCCTCAGCCTTTATGCAGATGCTTGACAACTATGGGCCACGCATGAGTGTCATTTTGCAGTGTCCCAAATTCAGAACACCATGTGTACCGGCCTAGTTCCTGATAATGATCGGCAAACATACAGGTATACACTGGCACCAGCAAGGTACGGATGGGGATGCTGGGCCTGAGGTGGAGTGAGGTGTTGCTTGTGCAGCAAATGTATCTTTATTAATACTCTCTGTAGGTTTTGGACTTGGTCTTGGTACACCATTACACATTGCAACACATGCCTTTGGGGGAATTTTGATGCTATGCATATGCTACCTGTAGAGAGCTCTGGATGATGTTCCCTGCGGAACAACTTTCCCATCTGATTACCCTAACCCGTAGGCTACACTTATACAGAGTCCATGCGATTGTCGACACAGGCACTGCACAGGCAGTACTTGCTAGATATTCCTGAAACTCCCTCAGTGTTGCAGCATGTTTCCATGCAGCCTCCATGACCAGTTTGCAACATGTGTTGTCATCTGTCTTGGATGACCATCTGTTTATTTTCTACATTAATGTTGTCTCA
>NC_056748.1:56928814-57093814 GCF_019279795.1 Protopterus annectens | reverse complement strand
TCTGCAATTAATAAGTGATGATTGGTTGTTATCTTCAAGGCAAGTGTTTTTTTTTTACTGTTGTACTACTTGAAGGCCTTAGCCTGGATAGCAACATATGTTATGTTTTCCGATTACTGTATCAAATGTTTTGTTTAAGAGTTGCATTACTCAGTTATTATGTATTTCAAACACCTAACTGCTTTAAGAAATGGCATATACAACTGAAATAGTACACAAATAAACATTTATATGTATGCAAACGTGTGGTATCATGTCCTTTGCATTGTCCGTAGGTATGTTTCATGCAATAATTTTCTTTTGTATGAAAGAATCAGACACTGGCCATTTTAAAAGGTGGCAACTGTAGGAGTACTGGCTATATGATATGCTGTGCACCCTCTATATATATTCTTCTTATACATATCTATAAGTAGTAATATATTTATATGTGCATGTATGTGTATATATATATATATATATATATATATATATATATATATATATATATATATATATATATATATATATATCTGTATATATATGTGTGTGTGTGTGTGTGTGTGTGTATGTATCATTAGAATGTTTACTGCTTCCACATGGCACATTTCCTATGGTAGACAGACTGTTCTGCATGATATGTTAGTGATATCATCCTGCCATCTTACAGCTGAGTTGGCTTATTGTTAACTTGTGACTATGTTGAGCAGGGTCCTGGGTTTGAGAATTGCTAGTGTTAGTTATTGTGTTGCAAGGCTGAGCTGTTCAGCTGTGGAAGAGGGGATGATGTCAATAATTATAAGCGATACTTATTTTGGGCCCCTTCACCCCCATTAACAGTGCCTTTGGGCAGATGTATGGATCCAATGTGCAAACGCAATGCACACACACACACACACACACACACACATATATATATATATATATATATATATATATATATATATATATATATATATATATATATATATATATATCTGTGTGTATGTAGGTCTACCAACATAATGTTGAATGTCATAATGTCTAATAGTCATTTGGTTGAAAAATAAAATCTCAACCCAAAACATTGAATTATCAAACTGTCTACAATCATTTAATTGAAAAAGCAATGAGATCAACTCTACTAAAGCCTCCCTGCACCCCCCCCCACTTAAATATATCAACTCCAAGATTGCACTACAGTGCAGAAATGGGCAAATTCGATAATTTTTTCATTGTTTGTTTAGACTAATTTTATTTCAACATTTTGATCATTCAATATAGTGTGTTCAACCAATTCAGTTTCAACCATTTAGCATTCAACATTATGTGGGTAAACCATATATATATATATATATATATATATATATATATATATATATACTATAGTACTATAGTGTGCAGGGTCCTGGGTTTGATACTTGCAATGGCTGATTATTTTGTTGCTGGGCAGAACAGGACCTGTTAGAGACAGAGTGATTAAGGCACTTTAAAGCAGTTGTAAGCAGGTTTGTGTGGAGCTAAGAGATGCTTACGTGAGCTCAGCTTCGCTTACACCTGCTTATGGCTGCTTACAGCCACTTAAACCCACGCTAATTTCAAATAAAGAAAAGAAAAATGGGAGATAGGAACGTTGTGAAATTGTGGCAAGCATGGGGAAAAACAAGAGGAGAAACAAGTAGGGATATGCAGGACAGGTGTAGGAAAGGATCATAGCTTTGCATTTCTTTGGCAGCAACAGCTGCTTTCAATGTGGGCAATTTAGAATTTGGAGCCTCACACCCTACAGGGAGGTGTGTGGTCATCATACAATACGGATGATTGGTAGGCTTAGATTGTGTGATGGGTACACATCTCTGGGTGAAATGCAGAGCTATGTATGGGGCATGATTTTTTTTGGGACAGATGCCCTCTTTTTTTTAAGGTGAGAGTGGGATGTTAAGAAAGGATTATAGGTAAGTGTGGTGAGGGTGGTTTGGTAGGAGAGGTTACATTTGCAGACAGACAAGACAGACAAGACAGCAGACAGGGGAGGTGTATGACACATGGGGGGGTAAACACCTTGACGGGGAGGGCGGTTGGGAATCGGAGGCTCATGAGCCCCCCAGATGGTAGTAATTGCACTGATGTCCCCAACCGATGGCAGTCACCACTTCTCCTTCACAGCCCTGAAGGTGGCTGTGCTGGGGGCTGGGCTGGAGGAGCCGGCTGCCCCTCTGGCTGAACCACCCATCCTACCCTCCACCTGGTGCAAGCGGTCATCCAGCTCCATCTGGAGGACACTGTACACCATGCCACAGACCTTGTCCCAGGTGACAACATCCTCACTGCACCTACTTGCAGTGGGGGGTGAGCCCCATCCCCTGCAGCAGTTCCACCCGAGGATGGTGTAGGACCAGCAGATGAGGGAGGTCTGGGTTGGGTCCCAGACATGCTGGGAATCGGTGCATTGACCAAGTGGGGTGGGAGCGGCAGATCTGCTGGGATCTGGTTTCCCATATGTGCTATGGTGTGGAAATTAACAAGGAATCTTGGTTAGTCATGCACAACACATTACAACATTAGTCAAAATAGCATGCATGGATATTCCCATTTACCCAAAACAGTGCAATTATAACAGTGCCATAGCAACCAGAACTCATGCATATATGGAATGACATTCAGAGTTGCAACAGCATGCCATTTAGTGCTTTGTCAGTCAGGAAATAACAATGATTACTGAACAGGGAATATTAGTATGCTCACATTTTAAACAAGGATAAACCAAATGGAACAATGGTCCCAACAGTAGATGTTTGTTTAGGAACCCATGAACCCATGTTGGTTTCAGTGTGTTGGCGGGATCAGTTGAGTAGTGGGGGAAGGGAACAGATTTAACTGCTATCAAGTATATTTGTCAGTACACTAGTGTTCACTACTCTACATTCTGACCACACTTACACTCTACCTGGGCCATGGGGCTGCTACAGCACACCAACAGCTGTAGATCTCAACTGAGCAATTGTACCCTTATTTTAGTTATATACATCATACCAGTTTCTACACTGATTTCTTTACCTGTGGGCCCTGTGCAGATGAATTGTGTGCACATTACATTGCTGTTTCTACACATATATCAGATTCACATATTAGTTGCAGGCCCTGGAGTATGTGTTGTGCCTTTGACATACATCAACTGTGACATTCTCTGTGTGTGGGTTTCTTGGCAACTGGGGAAACTATCCATGACAGCGTGACAGTTGAGGGGCTTGTCTGGGCCAGACTGCAGAGTGTGGATGTCTAGCTTGCATCTATTTGTAGGACTGGGGCTGATCCACCCAGCAATTGTACACATTTCATAGTTATACACATCATACTAGTATTTCTATTCAGATTTCTTTACCTGTGTACCCTGTGTGGAAAATGTATGTGTTGCAGTACATTATTTCTTCTATTCAGATTGCAGTTTACAACTGTAGAACCAGACTGACATGTTAGTGGCGGTCCCTGGATTTGAACCATGGAGTGTGTGCAAAATTGAACTACAGGCCTAGTCCTTATTAGACTGAGCTATTGTGTATTGTTTGTGACATTTCTATCTAGTACATATTTTTGTGTACCGTACTTTTATTATCAAATTGATGTCACTGTTTGAAAAAGATGTGCACATTAGCTGGATTGCACATTTGACTGTTTTACAACTACATACTGCAATTTAGATTCCTGAGTACACAGTGTAGGTTGTAAGTCTGCACCTGTTAGCCTTATACATTTTCAGTACATTCACAACCACATACAGCTGAAATTGAAAGGTTAACACAGGGCAATGCTGGCAGACATACAAGTAAAACACATTCTGATGGAAATATGTACTGTTGCTTTTTTCAGTTATTTGACATGCCCATTCTAACGTATGCAGACAAGCAGTGCTAAATCAGTTCACCTCAGTTAATGCATTCTGCAGGACATGCACATTTCTATTTTTCAGGTACAAGTGAGATGACACACACCAGTGTTTGGGATCACCTTTATTAGTTTTGATATACATATCTGTGTACAACTCAGAAATCCACAATTACTATTCCTGCATGATCTGCACAGGGGAATGCTTTTCCTTTCTAAGTATTACAGTAGCCCTGACATGGCACTTTCTTGGCAGGTTCAGTCAGACACACTCATACATATTCTAATATTCCTCTCCTGCATATTGTACTTTGTTTGCTACTGACATCTGTGTTACACAGCAGCTGGAAATACTCCATTGTAACGCTGGCAGCCTGACACCGGCATTTATTCCTGATTTTACAGCATAATTATATATACAGGCAGTATTGCCATTACTATATTTTTGATTTCTTACTGCTAATATTAGGAGGTATTCTGTACTCACTATAATGCCGATGCAGCTGGGTCAGTCTCTAGGCATGAGCCTTGACATTCTGGGACTTCTCCACAGCAGCTGTATGGGGAGACAACACATTAATCACATCTGCACAGTCACAAGTTGAAATTTTTCCATACTTAGAGATACATAAGATTGCATACTTACAGACACATGGGACATCCTGTGCTCAGGCTTCTTGGATTCACTGGTCCAAGAGTGCGCCCCTCCTCCACTTCAGGTCATTATGGTGGTGTACCTGCTCACCAGTCCTGGGTATGCCAGTGGCACTGGTGAGATTGCATGCAAGCTGTCCTAGGCCTCTGCTTTGTACTGGGAACCCTGATACTGGCCCTGCAGCAGCCTGCCATCATGTTTTTTCTACTAAGATCCCAGCCATGACCCTGGACTCCTGGATACCCCAACATTGTACTCGGAAGCGAACACCTTCACCTACACCAGACATTTTGGTCCTGCTGTGAGCAATCCTAAATAGTTAGGGCTGTATTCAAACGTGCACAGTTTAAATAGGGCAGTGTTCCTGCACTTTTTCTTGATTGGACGGTTTTAAAATGTTGAACTATGCTGAGCTCTCCACAAATCCGCATAGCAATGCTTAAACCAGATACGCCCAGCTGAAAGCCGGTAAACAATGCTTACACTAGCAAAGCATTGCTTAAATCTATTTTTTTTTCATTAAAATTATAAGTATTTTTTACATTTATATTTTACATATTCCCACCCCTACTGTGCTATATGTGAGCCATATGATTGACATCTATCATTCAAGTTCCTTAAAAGTTTATTAAATAAATTGGCAGAGGGAGGATTTGAACTGAGCATGCTCTACATGCTGGAGCATGGCAGTATCACTACACTACAGCAGCCTGATGATGTTTTCTATCACAGTAGCACTTGTCTATCATTTTCAGGATTTCAGCCAGACTAAGCATAGCAGCACACCACACAAACAAGCTGCGCACCGCTTAAATTTTGATTTTATTTAATGAATAAAAATACATTTTGTTGTAGTTTTATTGCTTTTCTCTTTCCCTACTGCTTCCATGCATGTAGGGCAAGAATGCTTACATTCGGGGGTGTGCACTTTAAGGCTGCTGTCTTCTAGGTGTGTTTGTATTTTGTTTTCTTTTAATTTCAGTGCCTGTGGACACTGAAATGTTAGCTACTTACATTTCAGTGTCTGTTGACACTGGTTTAGTACATAATACTAGAGCCAGGCTCTAATATTATGCACATGTACACTCGTCTGTGTCACAAAGTGCCATACGGCATTTTCTGAGCAAAGGGGGTGTGTTACATGTGCAGGCACTACTGACACATGCCCCCTGAATTCATTCATGGTTCATGTCCATTTAGATTATACAGCAGAGCACCTTCATGCATATGCATATGCAAGGATCACTGCTATTTTAAACGGACATGAACCACTCCGTGCAAGAATAGTCTTATATGGAGTTTTGTGAATCCTGAGGATTATTATTATTATTATGAAAACAGTTAAATTAAAGGCATTACCTTGTACACTGTGTCATTTCTCTGGACAATAAAAACATTGTTTCAGAGCAGTAAAGCAGCAACATAAATAACATATATGAAGTTATCACTTTTCTTTAAGCTTTTTAATATTTTTATCTTTAGTTGTCCATCCATTTCTGGCTGCTTGTCTCTTTAAACTGTGTAAGGACCAGTCCATTTCTTCAGTTTCGTCCAAAAGATTATTCTTCTGTGTAAAGTCCAAAGCTTCATTCATCAAGTGTGTTAAACGTTTTTTGACCATCCAGAAAACAACTTTGATTTTTGCAGGAAACAGAAGTTGAGATTTGATGTTTAACTTCTTTTAAGCTTCTAATTAAAGGAATACAGGCTTTTCTTTCTGAAATAACTGAGGAAGTATAGCCATTGTCAAATCTAATGGTGTTTCCTCTCATCTTTATTGGAGAGTTAGACAAGGCAGTCATTAGCACTATGAGTTGAGAGAAATTTAACTATTATAGATCTAGGATTTTCTTATCCAAGGAAACAGGAACTTTGGAGACAAGGAGTCTAGAAAAATTAAAGCACTGGAAATTGAGTCAAGTTCCAGTAAAGCTCTACTTTATTTAGGTGCTGTTTCATAATCACCAAAGCAATAAAACATCAAATTAGCAATAAAAGTGAGTAATGATAAATGAAAACAACATAGTAGCAAAATAATCAAACAAGTAGGAGTAAAAACATCAGGTGAAAAAAGCAAAGAATGACACTAGCTGAATGCTGGCAACCTAAAATTGTAAGATTATTTAAATGGTGAAAAATAAAAGAATGGGGAGGACATAGTCAAGATGGTGACCAACTAACAGCATAAGGTTTTTCCTCTGCTTCTTTTCAGTTATTCTGATGGGAATATTTTGTTGCAGTTTGGAGAAAATTCTTCCAAGACATATTTTAAGTATAAGAATCTACTCACTCATCTGCAACACACACACACACACACACACTATATATATATATATATATATCTATATATATATATATATATATATATATATATATATATATATATATATATATATATATATATATATATATATATATATATAAAGGTTCCCAAGTCCTGAGAGACAGTACACATTCAGTGCAGTGCTCTTTCATTTCCCCAGGTAAGGAATATTGCTATAATGTGTGCTACCCTGCATTTTCTAAAGGATATCAACTCTAAAACTCAAATATCTCTCATTATTTACTAATTCCAATTCTCAATCATTAGCCAGGAAAATCACAAAATGCATGAACAACAGCACAAACATATAAAGAAAATCTGGGCAGTCTAAGAATCTCTGGACAAGTCAAAGGCATACATAAATACTTTCATTTAATGTACTTAAATAATACAAGAACAAGAAAACCAGTGTGGAAGCTACCATTCCATAGGTTCACCCATTATGATTGTACACTGCACTAAAATGTACCTTATCATCATCCTCTTTCAGCTGTTCCCATTAGGGGTCACCATAGCGGATCATCTGTTTCCATTTCTTCTTGTCCTCTGCATCTTGGTCTATCACACCATCCACCTGCATGTCCTCTCTCACCACATCCATACCTTAGTCCTTCCTCTTTTCCTGTTACCTGGTAGCCTCATCCTTAGCATCATTTTCCCAATATGCTCAGCATCCCTCCTCAGCACATGTCCAAACCAATGTAATCTTGTCTCTCTGGCTTTGTCTCCAAACCTTCCAACCTGGGTTGACCCTCTAATATACTTATTCCTAATCCTGTCCACCCTTGTCACACCCAGTGCAACTTTTAACATCTTTAACTTTGCCACGTCCAGCTCTGACTCCTGCCTTTTTGTCATTGCCAGTGTCTCCAACCCATATAACATAGCTGGTCTCACAACCCTCTTGCAGACCTTCCCTTTCACTCTTACTGGTACTAGTCTGTCACAATTCACTCCTGACACTCTTCTCCACCCACTCCATTCTGCCTGTACTCTCTTCTTCACCTCTCTTCCACACTCACCATTACTCTGAACTGTTGATCCCAAGTATTTAAACTCATCCACATTCACCACCTCTACTCCCTGCATCCTCACTATTCCTCTATCTTCCCTCTCATTCACACACATATATTTTGTCTTAGTCCTGCTGACCTTCATTCCTCTTCTCTCAAGAGCATATCTTCACCTCCCCAGGTTCTCTCACTACAGATCACAATGTCATCTGCAAACATCATAGTCCATGGGTCTCCTGTCTGATCTCGTCTGTCAACCTGTCCATCACCATTGCAAATAAGAAAGGGCTCAGAGCTGATCCTTGATGTAATCCCACCTCCACCTTAAACGCATCCGTCACTCCCACCGCAGACCTCACCACAGTCACACTACCCTCGTAAATATCCTGGACCACTCTTACATACTTCTCTGACACTCCTGACTTCCTCATACAATACCACAACTCTTCTCTGGGCACCCTGTCATATGCTTTCTCAAAGTCCACAAAGACACAATGCAACTCCTCCTGACCTTCTCTGTATTTCTCCATCAACACTCTCAGAGCAAACATCGCATCTGTAGTGCTCTTTCCCGGCATGAAACCATACTGCTGATCACTAATCATCACCTCCCTTCTTAATCTAGCTTCCACTACTCTTTTCCATAACTTCATGCTGTGACTGATCAGTTTAATCCGTCTGTAGTTACTACAGCTCTGCACATCACCCTTATTCTTAAAAATCGGTATATTATCGGAATGGCTGCCATCTTGCTTAGCTGTACCATTTATTGAACTACTTCAGAACAGCATTAGGTAATGTTAGACCTCCCTTCCACCCTTCTTATCTTGTACTTTAGTCCAATTTAGTTGAGAAAATTAAGGCCATAATGTGCTACTAAACTTCATCCTGTAGTCCATGGACTGAGTCCTTCAGTTTCCATATTCCTACTTTGTGACTTTGAGTAAGCCACTTAATCAGACTGTTGAATGGGGTCAGTCACCCTGAAAATATATTGGTACCTGGCAGTTTATCAATTGATAGTCATATGCCACAGGGGTCACTTTTGTAATGTGCGGTTTTAGGTGAAAATGTCATCTGTAATAATGCAAATGAAAAACAGAATGAACCTGTTGGTGATACTGAAGCTGTGGGAGTATGGTGAAGAGAATCATGACAAATCTGGGAGGCTATCAGAGTGATTAAAAAGATGAACTTTACATTTAATGTGCATAAGTTCACTCTGTCATGTCTAGGGGAAAACAGTTTACGACTGCAATAAAAATTCATGCAAAACTTGAAGAAAGTTTTTGGGGAAATAATCACTTCAGTAGTAGAAGAAGAGGCAGCTGAATACAACATTATGCTGGGACACATATGCGTGAGATAACTCTCCATAGACAGGAAACTAATACTTGTTTCCCATAAAGTAGTGGAAGCATTTGCAATGGTTTATCACTGGTAGTTAATGCTTCCGGTATCTATCATCATTACGACATCTGTGCAATGTATATTTATGCTGCTGTTGCTATTAGGGGTGCCAGGAGCTACTGAAGGCTGTGGGGGCAGAAGGCAAAAGGGTGGTCTAAAGGGTCTAAAAGAGCAGTTTTTTCAGTTGTCTACCACTATAACAGAAGCATATCCATGACACAAGATGCTTGTTATAAATGCAAGTTACATTTGGAATGACTACATAGAAACATACAAATGAAGCTGATGTTGCTCCTGTATAGTATGTGATTCTGTAGCCATAGATTCAAAAGTTAGAGAAAAAAGTGCAGCAGTGTTGTACTGCACTTACTTTTTGCCAAACAGAGACCATCCACAGCAAAAGAATGGCAGGAAACTGTTAGCTGTTAAACTTGTCATTTTGACAGTTAAACATTTCATAAGATGTTTAACAGCTTCTCAGTGCTCTTTTGTGGTGACCACTGATTATTTTTAATGCTCTAGTTTGTGACTAAAGCTTAACGATAATAAGAAGTACTTAATAAAGGCCTGATAAGAGGCTTTTCAATGTCAGAATGGTGCTTAACAAGCATGCCTTTTCCCCAGATTCAGAGAATAATCAACGTGACCTGTACACTGCAAGTCATTATCTTTCAAAAATAAGACATAAAATGCATCACAGAACATCTGGATCCTGGCGGCATCCACAATTCAGGTTACAAAAGTAGAGTTTGACGCAGGCTTATTGAGGCCTTCTGGCCTAGAATCACCTGTTCTGCAACTGGTAGTGCTCAGAGGGGCGTGCACAGACAGTTGCTATAGCTTGTGTTTGTGAGTGGTAGGGGCTGAGAACAGTGAGGTTATTATTTTGTAAATTCTCCTCGCAATCAAACCTCAGAGGTAAAATCAGAAGGTGACTATAACTTCCTTGAAATTAGGGAAAATATAGACTTTATTTTTTGAGTATTCCTCACAATTAAACCTCAGAGCTATGCACAGAAGGTCAATGTGGCTTTTCTGGGGCTGTGACAGTATGATCATTATTTCTTTAACTTTTCACACAAGCATGTCTTACAGGTATGCACACAACATCACTATAGCTTGTGTAGGGGTAGTGTACTTCCCAGGAACAACAGGTTGGAATATCCTGTGATTTTTTCTCTTTTCTCACAATCACATATCTGGAGTATATGCAGGAGGCTAACTTTGGGAGGTAGGGGTAAGTTGGCATTTGTGAATATACATTTGTGATCAACACGTTGAAATATGTTACTATATTCTGGTTGTGAGATGGATACACAGATGGTAGCTGTTTTTTAGGGGTGGGGGTGAAAAGGCAAGCTGTATGATGTGTAACAGCAGCAACCTGAAATACCTGAAATGAGGCCATATATTCATTCACTTTCATTCCAATTCAGCATCAGAGGGATACACAGAAGGTTACTATCTTTTTTTTTCTTTTCTGACAGGGAGAGAGACACTATTCTAAGCTATGACTCATGTATTTTTGCAAACATTTATCTTCTTATTTTATTAGGAAATATTTTTTGTCAGTTTTGCCATTAAGCCTCGGGCACAGCTTATTTCTTCCTTGAAATAAAAAATAAGACTGAATTTCTTTAGTTAGTCATAATTTTTGTCCTCACCATTATTGCAAAAAAGCTGGGGAAAAATCTCTAAAATTTACCTCACAGCATCTAGAATCACATGACTTCTGAAGTCCAAGCAGCATCCAGACCATCATTTCCTCCACTGGTATTGCTGCAGTCTTGGCCATTTACAGAGGAGTGAAAGGATGAAGGAAGAAAATGAAGAGTTATGAACTCCTTTCTTTCACCAAGATTTTTGTTTAGACCATCTTTGTCTCAGAAGGTTTGAAACAAAAAGCTGTAAAATACAACTCAGTGTGTCTATAACCCAGTGGTTTGGAGGGAGAGACCTCTGGCTAATTTGCTTGTTTCCTACTGATTCATTATGGTGTAATCATGGACAGTTGGGATATATTGAAACAACGCAGGACAAATATGAAATGTACAACAAAGGTTGAGAAAACAGGAAAAAAAGTCATCTAAATGGTGTGGCAAGGCTAGGATGAAGGGAAAGTAGAGAGGCCATTGAGGAGGTACAGTGGACAGCAGGAGGCTTATGAAATCCTTTTCCAAGGGTTTTATTTCACCAAAAGCCAGAGTAAAAATATTTAATACTGCCAGAGACTGACCATTTAAATACAGCACACAGGTTATCAACAATGTTTGTTATTCTCCATAAAACCACTTTGATAAAAAAAGTTTGCATTAATAAACTTTTTTGTATTTTTATTTGCAATTACTACATATATACCTGGCTGCATAATAGTGTAAAACATGCCCTTACAGGCACTTCTCAAACTGTTTAACATAAGTTTAGCTACTGGTTTTGTACCCGATGAGTAGTGGACAGCAGTGATGGTGCCCCTTTATAAGGTTGGATTTACATCCGACCTGAGTAATTACAAACCAATCAGCCTTATAAGTCTCATCTACAAATCCATGAGGTGCATTATAACTAGCCTCATAAACTGTGAAATCAAGACTCTTGGTGGACTTGGCCCCAACAAATTGGTATAAAAAGGTCGTCTACGTATCTGCCATAGAAGAGTATATTCTTCTGCCATGGATTTTTACTGCTCAATATATGAGTATTCTCCCATCCTGTCAGCACCAGATTAGAATAGTTGTTCGCGCAGGGGGTGCCCATCTCAACCCCCCAGCGCTGTCAATAGATGGCTTTGTGAAGAGTAGATACTGTCTAATTAACCTAGTAAACTTCTTCAAAACAGTTACAGATACTATAGAGATGGTGTACATGATGTATCTTGACTTGGCAAAGGTCTTCAATACAGTACCCATGCTGGCATCAGAGAAAATCTAATTGCTTTAAAAATGAACCTATATGTGGTAAAATGGATACCAAACTGGCTGAATGGCAGAGCCCACACAGCGGGAGTTGTAGATATCTCATAAGTATGAAAGTGACCAGTGGTGTCTCTCAGGCCTCAATGCTGGAACCTCTCCTTTTTGGTATTTACATCTCAGATCTCTAAGTGTATAGAAGAAACATTGTTTTAAAAGATACGGATGACTTCCTGAACAAATTACAAGTGGCTATACAGAAGAATACGACCTGTAGTGAATTACTATTAGCCACAATGGATGTGAATAGCCTCTTTAATTCCATACCTAATGATTATGGGGTGGAAATAGTTAGAGAAATCCTCACACGTACCTTGAATGGGACTGAAGTGGGGAGGCTATGCATGTTATTAGATCTGATTTTGGAAAATAAATTCTTTCTCTACATATAATCCATCTATTGGCAGTGTTGGGGGGGTTGCGATGGGCACCCCCTGCGCGAACAGCTATTCTAATATAGTGCTGACAGGATGGGAGAATACTCATATATTGAGCAATAAAAATCCATGGCAGAAGAATATACTCTTCTATGGCCAATATGTAAATGACCTTTTTATACTTTGGAATCGTAAGGGCAATCAGATAGAAGAATTTCTTAAATATGTAAATCAGACCACCAACTTTTTGAAACTGACAGGACGGTGGTGTAATAAAACCGTGAGTTTCCTGGATGTCGATGTAACATTAGAACAAGGAAATGTTGTCAGTACCTCCCTGCACAGGAAAACAATGTGGAGGAATCACTATTTATTTAAAAACAGCATGCATCCGAAGCACATAACAAGAAATATTATGCAAAATGAATCAGCTAGGATTATGAAAAGATGCACTCATGAACTTGACTATACAGAAAGAATTACACTCATTGCAAATAAATCTAAGAGCTCGTGGTTACAACAAAGCAGAAATCATGATCCAAGAAGAGATCTGATTGCCAAAGAAGGAAATCATGTTGCAGCTACGTCTAATGCAATTAGAAGTCAAGGACCAAGAGACCTTAACACAATGAATAAACTAAGAGTAACGATGACATACAGTAATGATAATTTGCAAGTAGAAAAAGTAATTTGGCAGTACTGGAGAGTTCTGACACAAGATCCTAAAATATGAGAGATTGTGGGCAAAACACCAAGCTTTGTCTATAAAACTAAAAAGAACATAAAGAGGGTCCTCTGTGGTAAAGATGGTTTCGCTAAACCTCAGATTTTAGGACCTAAGGGCACCTTCAAATGTGGGAAGTGCACAGCCTGTGGACATATAGATAGTAGTAATTTGTTTCACCATCCCACTACAGACAAAAGGTATGAGTTTAATGTTAAAGCCACTTGCATCATGTCGGATCTTGTCTATTTAGCAACCTGTACATCCTGCATGGCATATTATATAGGAAAGACAAACTAAGTATTTAAAAACCATGTGTTAAGGCACTTAAAGGATATCCGTTTGAAAGATCCACATAATGCTTTGGCTGTACATGTTAACACTTTTCCCTCACATTCTTTTCTTTTCAAGGTGATAGAAAAGATTTATGTGGGGAAGAAGTTAGGAGATGTTACTAATAAAACGGAATTAAGGGAATCAAAATGGATTATAAATCTAAGAGCAGACCGACTTCTGGGTTTGAATGCTATGATACCTATCAGACTAGCATTAAAGGGAAGGAGACCTACTACTGGGTGAGCTGGAAGGCATATTTGCATAAAGAGTGTGGATAGGTTTAACGTAATATGTTAAACCATTGGATGGATAGAAAGGTGTGTTGGTAAAACAAACGCTATTGGCCTGAGTAAATAGAAAGAACCAATAGGAAGTCTAGACTTCGCTCTTGAAAAAGGGAGCTCTGAGTCCTGGATAGCAGCGATCTGAAGAATATTTTTTTTGAAAGCGCTTATCGTATGTGGATTTAGGGACTCTGAACTTTTATCTTTGCATTTCATTTTATTTTGTCAAATAAAACAGTTGTTTTATCGAAGCTACAAGGATTTTAGCTGTGGAGAATAGCTAACTTTTTTCTTGCAATACTATATATGGTTGCCTGACAGTTTAGCTCAGAATGGTATGGCTGTAACCTGTTAACATGTTTCACCATGTAGTCCTTTGTTTGATTATGTGAATTTCCACTTGCAAATTACCTGAGTTTGAACAAGTCAAATACATGACTAAACAGTGCTTGTAGTTATCAAATAAAATGGAAGTATGTATTTGATGTGAAGTGTCAGAGAGATTAGATTCTGTTTTTCTTTGCATTTCAATATGCAAATCAAAATCATTTTTCATCATGTTGGCATGTCCATGAGGAAATTGTCAAATGTGAATGAAGTCACACCTAGATTATAATCTCATTTTGTTCTTTGTTGCTTTTCTCCCAATAGAATAGAATTCTATTTTGCAACATTCCAATATAATTTCTGTGAGGAAGTAATCAAATGTGATCAAGTCACATACCCTCTAGAAAGAAATAAGTTATTTATAATTCAGTAGCAAAGGCAAAGAACAAAAACAGACATGTGTTGTGCTACATTCCATTAACTTCCTCATTATCTTTGTCCAAATGTACAAGTTCCTTGATGAAAACATTTATTTTATTATTTTAGCTCTGCATTTGGAGGCTGTGATCCTTATAGCAAAAAAGGAGTCTCTCTATGCATGTGCATGGTTGTGTGTGTGTCTCTGTGTGTGTGTGTGTGTGTGTGTGTGTGTGGGGGGGGGTATTCTCAACCAATTTAACTGAAAATAAACACCAAAATAATAAAAAATCATTAGATAGTGAATTATACTTCTCAGACTGTACTGTTGTTCCTACACTACTTGTCCGGAGAATGAGCAGGTTCAGCTTTTTTCATTTTAGTCAACAGTATTATTTATTTATCAGTTGATTGATTGATCGATTTATTGATTTGTATGTATTAACTGTAAAAGACCAACTGCTCATTGCTCATTTTTAAGGCAGGGTAGAGAAGAAAAGATCTGCAGTTACAAAATATTTTCATTCTAAAAACATGCAAATCAAATCAAAACAGTCGTCATGAAAATCATAAATACAGAACAGAAGTTATGAATGTATTTGCAGGTTCTATAATGAAACACTGACTTCTTTAAAGACAATGAGCTGAAAGAAAAAAGAAATGCCTGAAATATAGAAGGGTGAAATCATCAATTTTAGCAGTTTATTTATTTATTTTTTTAGTTTGCAGGAGGCAAGCACCCCTGCACCCTCAAACTTATAGATACACACACACACACACACACACATACACACACACACACACACACACACACACACACACACACACACACACACACACACACACACACACACATATATAGATATATATAGATATATATATAAATACGTACTCTGAAATTACACCAATTGAAGGAGGGCAAAATCTCCTAAAATAAGCCAATCATTGCTGATGCACACTTAGAAACCACAAGAGCAATGATTTCCCATGAAAAACAGTGTTTGCCAATATGCCTTTCATCTTTTTATTTCCTACATGCTACTGATTTTCAAAGAATAGCATAAAAAAAGAAACATTTACAAATTACTCAGAAAAAATACCATGCAGGTGCCTTATGAACAAACACACTAGACTTGATCAGTTCAGACAGTCCCTGGGATTCAGAAATATTCCTTCTGCAGTTTGCAAAGGCAACGTCTGGCATTCCAAGGAGTGTAATGCAGTGTGAAGGTAATTATTAATTAACTGACATGAATTCCATGGACTAAGCTGCAATTTCTTAACAGATGCTCTCAGGGTAATGACAGGCTCAGTAGTGAAGGAGTTGTTCCCACATCTAAAGCCAGGAATGTTTTGAATGCAAGTAGCAACAAACAGCAGGCATGGACCTAAGCATGTACACATGTGGTACCCAGTGATGCTTTGAGAAGGGCTGGAAGCCACAGCAATGTATATATATATATATATATATATATATATATATATATATATAAAAAGAGAGAGAGTGAGAGAGAGAGAGACACAGAGAGAGAGAGAGAGAGGAGTGCTACAGAATCCTGAAAGCTCAAACTCCTGAGACCAAAATCTCAAAAGTTCAAAATACTGAAAACTCACAATTCTGAAAACACATAGGATACCACCACTTACTATATTCCAGAACAAGTACATACAGAAACAAGTAAAACACAAACCATACTACTCTTCTCCAAGTATAAACAGGGGGGCAAAAGCCACACTGCACCCCCCACACCCCCTGCTACTTAAATATATCCACTCCGACATTGCACTTAGTGTAGTGAAGAGCGATCTCGGAGTTGATATATTTAAGTAGCAGGGTGTGTGGGGGGCTCAACCCCCCACATGGAGGGTGCAGGGGGGATTTCCCCCTGCGTATAGTTGAAAGGTCTATATGTACCTCTGCTGGAATATAGTAAGTGTTGGTATCCTGTGTGTTTTCAGTATTTTGAGTTTTTAGTATTTTGAACTTTCGAGATTTTGGTCTTAAGATTTTCGTCCTCAGAATTTTGGGCTTTCAGGACTCTGTAGCACTTAGATATATATATATATATATATATATATATATATATATATATATATATATATATATATATATAGTTATTGCTTTACATAGGGGGAATTGGAAAGTAGGAAAACTGGGAAAAGCAAGCAGAAGAACAATTACAAATACACAACAAAGAATGAGGCAGGCTATACATTTTGTGGGACAAGTGCCATTTTTTTTCTTTTTTGTTTAGAAGATTGATTAGGAAAGATGCACGGGGAAGGCAGGGAATGGAAAGAGGAGCACATAAACAAACATAAAACAGAAACAAAGATGAACACGATGCTGACACAAAAAGTGAGGCTTGATAATGGAGTAGATTTGGTAGTTGGCAATCTGGGAACATAGACAGTTACCTGGCCTTTGACCGGCATGTAGCAAAGACAGTAAAAACTATTTCTATGTGGTCCAACTTATATATAAGGGTACAGCATTCAGGTACAAGGGAGTTATAGTACCACTCTGCTCAGCTCTTAACAAACCCATCACTGAGTACAGTGCCCCCTTTGGCATATATTATTTATTTATTTATTTATTTTTTTTTTGTTAACCGGATTAGTCCAGACTGGGCTGGTGACTCAGTTTGAATAGAGACCCAAGGAGAAAAGCTCCACACAAAGAAAAAAATAATAGAGTTTGCATAAGCAGTAATGTGAATTTGGATATATAACTACATACATTCATGCCATATATGAATATGGGTACAAAGCAACAAATATTCATGTTATAAGTTAAAGACTTCTCTTCAAGACAAATCTAAGAAAAAAAAACTTCACACAATCATCTCTAGTATACTAGATCTCTCCACAAAAATGGATAATCTAGAACAAATTATGGATAATATGAAGAAGGAAAGTAAGAAACAAATAGACTTACTTGGGAAAATTATCACAGAGGACTCTGATCAAATTATAACAATAGAGGAATCTGTAAATGAACTAGATGGAAGGCAAACGAAGAATGAGACCAGATCGATTTCCTCTTAAAACAAAATAACTTGTTACTTGGAAAGGTAAAAGACTTGGAGAGCAGACAAAGAAGGAACAAGATAAGAATTTATGGCATTCCAGAAAAAAATGGAAGGTAATTTAATTAATTTCCTGAATGGCTGGTCTCCTACAGCTCTTAATTTACCCAATTCCTTATCATTTGGTATAGAACAGGCTCACAAATCCTTATCAAATGTTTCCATTTCTAAATATCCTTCTGCTGCAAGATCCATCATTGTCAAATTTTTGTCTTCCCAAGATAAGGATTTGACATGCAGAGCTGCTTGGTCTGGGACTCCTGTTTGGACAAATGAGAAAACTGTAAGATTTGACAATGATTATACCATCTCAGTGATATCTAAAAGAAAAACTTGTTTCCCCCTTATTAAAACTTGAAAAAGTGGGCATTAAAGCACAAATTATTTTTCCAGCTAGAATTAAAACAAATATGCTCGATGGTCAAAGAATATTTAACACCCTAGAAGATGCTGTAGACTTTGTCAAAAAAAAAATCTACCTGATAAAGTGGAAGACATAGAAATATCTCTTTCCAGTCTGAAAAGGCAAGTTGTAAGAAATATTCCAAGTGTTAAAGAGAAAAGTAGTAAGAAATCCATAGATAAATAATATGCTAAATGCATTTATCTGCCATGATGATAACCCAGAGCATCTCATATGGATATTTTTAAAAGGTAAGGTATTTTTCCCTCCCTTAAATTAAGAAATTGTGTGTGTGTGTTTTTTGTGTGTTTAGACATGTGAATTATATGAAAAGTTCATTGGTAGGAGGGTTCCCTGTACACCCTTGCTGTTATATATGATCTCCTCATAACAGCCGTGTACAATAAACCTTATGCATGTTAACATTTGGGAGCTGGGTTACTATGAAATATGAATGGTGACTTGGATCTCTATCTGATGTCAAACCTCAGATGAATAGATTGTTCAGATTTGTTTCTGTATGTAATTAATTAAAATACACTGTGAGTGTGTTTAGAGGGCAGGGGAATGGTCCCTTGCAGTTTATGGACTTTCCTCTTGCTTAAAGCTAAGTTAGCTATAATTTTGACAGACTAGCTCTTTGCTTGAGAGTGGTCTGCTCTGAAGGAGAAACTTTCGGATCTGTTTTGGTTGCCCTGGTTGTGTGCTGTGTTGTGTTTGTCTGGCGGGAGTGGATTTATGATAAAAATGTAATGTATTGTGCTTTCATTTTGATTAATAGATTGACTTGACATTAACCATTCCTTTGCTTTTGTTTTTCATTGTGGTTGCATTTGAAACTCCGAATGCGGCTTAACTGCCAATTGGGAGATGAGAAACACTGTTGTCTTCCTCCTGCAATTGAATTTCTAGCTAGAACCCCGATATACTTAGTTTATCAAAAGCTCGAACACAGATACTTCATGTATGGAGAGGAGGGGAAGCAGGGAAAAAAAAGAGAGAGAAGAAGCCGGTCTTCATTGATATACCAACAAGTGACAACTTAAGTAACATAACATAACGTAACATAACATAACGTAACTTAAGTAACAAGTAACATAAGCTTATGAAGAAGCCACAGCATCTTTAAATAAACAGAAGACTGCAAGAATTTAAACACTCTAGCTGTAAATAGAGGCTCATTGAAAGATGCTTTTAGGTAAAGTTGTAATACAGCAAGAACTTTTATAAAAGATGCATCCAAAATGAAAAATATATAGTACATTTAAATAACTTGCATTCAGAAGTTCACAGTAGAAACAAGACAAATAACTTATGAAATGAGAGTTTCTATGGACTGTATACTTTATTTAAAAACTAAAGATTCTGAGTTATCATCACTTATGAAACATTTTTTTTTCTTTCCAAGTCACTCAAGTAAATATTGTTTAATGCAAGTGAGAAATGTCTATTCAGAGTTATAGTGTGTTACTCAGGTCATATGAAGGGATAACTCAGACAGTTGTACTCAGCAGTTCCCTGAGCCTTGAGAAGAGAGTTAACTATATTGTAATGCAGAATTAGTAAACAGCTCGGATGTGGTTTAAAGTGAAGTAATAATGCAGTATATATTTCAGACCTTAAATATAAAAAAATGAATGAAAATATACATATTAATATATATATATATATATATATATATATATATATATATATATATATATATATATATATATAAATCAAATTATCCCTAAAGGCTCAGGAAAAAGTCTACAACAAAACTATATCATATTTGACTATTACCTTATTCTGCTTTGTATTCCTTGAGCAGTTTTATACATGAAAGGTATTCAGTTAAAAAAAGTTTACAAGTTTTATTTTTGTATGAGTTGTTTGCATTTTAGATTATTATATTTGGTCTTGCTATCTACCAGGCTATAGATGTGCCCTCTTAATGTTTTCTCACACAGTTATTGAATTGTATTAGAAAGTAATAACATATTTAAATAGAGATACAGAATTTATTATAGCAATCTAATTCATATATGAGACATCAGAGGAAAAAATACAAAATTATACTTTTTCTTTCAGCTTTTCCTGGTTAGGGGTCACCACAGTGGATCACTTGTCCGCTCATGGTTGGTAGTGGATTTTTATAGTGTCAAGTTGTCAGCCCAAGGCCCAACCTTCCACAGAAGGCACACACATGCACACATTCACACCTATGGCCAATTTAGAGTGTCCAATCCACCTACAGCATGTTTTTGGGATGTGGGAAGAAACTGGAGCACTGGGAGGAAACCCATGCGACCACAGGGAGGACATGCCGACTGCACACAAAAGGCACCCCAGCCGAGAATCGAACTGGAGAACCTCTTGCTGTGAAAATACAAAATTATACTGATCACTAATATTCATGTATGTAAACATGCATATAAATTAATGTATTTGAGTGTGGCTGTTATACAAAACAAAACTGTCTAAACTTGACAAGCAAGAAAAATAACGTATAAATACTCTAACTAGTTAAAAAATGGGCCATACTAGCTTTCTAATAGATTACACTGCAATTACTTCAGCCTTAATTTTTTATGGTCTACAGTTTCAAATACAGATAGTCATCTTCACTCAACCCTCATGAACAGTTTCTTGAATTTCTATATGAATTTTGAATATTACTAGTGGCATTGTTGTTTAAAATTAAATTACTAAGTGTAATGACCATGGGGAGTTAGTGAACATTTATGATTGTAGACTGAGAGAGAATTTTAGAATTAGAAAGTTAGTCACAGTGTTAGGCTTAGGGGTTGAGGTTTGAGAATAGAGTTAAAAGTGACTGAAAATTTCTAGTGTTTGAAAATAAGATTTGAAGTTAAAGTAATGGAGTGAATTGAAGATTTAGATTTAGGGAGCAAAATATAAAATTATGGTTAGGAAATACTTTGGAGCTTTAGATTTAAAGAGCAAAACATAATACTTATTAAATGTGCTTTGAATGTGTATAAAACATATTTTATTTCTGTTAAAATGCCCTAAGCCTGATTAATATTTAGCTAAGATTAATTTAAATGACTAATGCAATACAGTCAGAGATCCTTTATCAAGGTTACAAGGAAATATGTACAAAATCTATGTATTTCATATGCTTAGATACACAGTATTTATAGAGTACATTGTATGTAGCTACAATATTTACTAAGTAGTGACTGAAATTTTCTACATCATAGGACTCAGACTGTTTCTGGATAGTTCACTTTCATGAAACAGTTCAAAGAAGCTGAAGCACATTTATATTACCTAACCTGTCAATTGCCTGGTAATGCAAGAGAATAAATACATTAGTAAGCAAAGAACCATTAAAGACAATTATACTGACCCTTTTTCAAACATTTAATAGTACCCAGCTTCCTAAACAAGATGAATAAAATAGTTTATACTTACTTTTCTTTCTTTCAATGCATGTCACATTGCCCCACTCTGTGGCTAATAATGTAATATATTTCATGCTTTAACTACAGACGTTTATTAGGAAAAGAGCTATTTTCTTTCTTTTTCCATTCTTAAGGACTGAAATAGTCACAACAATCATTGTGCTTACCAAATACATTCCGTTGCTGTAATGTTAAATTCTATGTAGTTTTATGTTCAGAAATGCTGAAGTACAAACAGAGGGAGAACTACAGATATTACAGTTCTATTTGTGATATGATGAGATATCATTTGGAATGTGGAAAATAGGGACATTTGTTTGCAAATAAAGACGATAATCATACTAATATGATAGATATATGTTTGATGATGCTGATATAGATTTTTATGTTAGTCACAGATAGTAGATACAGGTCTTAAGATATGTTATTCTGGCAAGAATGTTATTAATGGTCTCATGATTAATTATTTCTGATACTCTCATGTATATTCACTTTCTTTATAAGAAGTTGAATGCAATAATCCAGAACTGCATTAACATAGCTATTTATCTACTATCTGATATAAAGTAAGGAAATCAACCTTGAATAGTAGTCCTTTAAGTACCGTGTATAGTTTTGTTCTAGTCTACAGTGTATCTAAATAGTTTTTTTAAGAATGGAGTAAAAGGCAGGGTAAAGAAGAAATGAATAGAAAAGAGGGGAAAAAGACAAAGGAGGGGCAAAAGTAAGAAAAAGAAGGAAAAAAGAGCAGAAGGGAAAAGGAAATGCTAAGTGATTACCTTCTACTGAAACACTACGATGCTGTGAGTAATAGTTATAGGAGAATGTGAGTTCACTTCTAATGCTATCTCTTAGATTTCTATGAACATATATGCATATTTAGTGTTTTGCATACATTTCTATATGTTTGTAATTATCTATTTATATGTAGCTATTTGTACATATATATGTGTATATGTGCAATTTTACACACACACACACACACACACACACACACATATATATATATATATATATATATATATATATATATATATATATATATATATATGTTTTATTTATGGGAATAATACATGATTTAGACGACTAGAATAATCAAAGGTATTCTCATTATTAACTGAATCAATCAAAACTGATAATTTGTGTTTAATATTCTGTATTCAGTGATGTTTATTTGTTAGAGTCTCATAAAAATGTGAATCATATTCACATTTCATATTGAAGTTTTCCATTGACCTCATTCCTGACATGGATATATGTTTCCTCATTTGTTTGTAATTAACACTCTCTAAGTGTGACATCTTTGGAATACTATTATAGATTATTAAATAATATATTTCATTCTATAAGAATTGAATGCTCTATAATAACAAATTCTGTATAGATTGCTGTACCCTAAAGCTAAGCTGAAATTAATTCTTTAGGCAGACTAACTTAATATGTAGATATCATTATCCAATCCTATATTCCATAAAAATATTATCACAAATAAGTATTTTTCTGTTTAAACATCTTTTTAGAATTACAATGTATTTATTGCTCATAATTTTGTGATATTTTATAGTATTACTTCTGGTACTGAGCTAATTTTAATGCCCAGACTAAAGTTGTTCAAATATAATACTATAAGCAGAAAGATGATTAAAAATTGTTTATACGCTTTAGTTCAACATTTACATTTCATTCATAGTAGACATTTTACTACTAAATCAATGCATAGTAACCTTGTTAAACAATATTCACTGGATTAACTATAGTGATAACTAACACAAATGAGAAAATTCTACTATTAAATATGACTACGTTACATAACTAGAGAGTTAACCTTTGTTTTGAAAACTTTAGTATGTGAAATGATAATACTATTTTCATCAAAATATAAATGAGTAGAAACTTCTTTTTAAGCTAAGTAAAGATTTAATTTAAATATAGGTAGCAGCATTAGATAGACTTGAAATATGGGTTGAAAGATGGTAGAAGGTAGTTTTGATGGTAGTATCATCAGAACTGGGATTATAAATTCCATGCTAGGTTTTGTAAATAGTTATAAAAAAGTTGTAGAGCAGGTCCATAACATTTTTGTTGATTTAGGAACACACTGTCAAAATGGATCCATTCAGATGTTTATCTTTAAATGTAAATGGCCTAAATAACCCTATTAAGAGAGAAAGTCTTAATAAATATTTAAAAATAAATAAAATAGATATTGATTTTTTTACAAGAACCACACTTAATGGAGGGAGATATAAACAAACTAAGATTTAGGGACTACTCTATTATTGTAGAGTCACATCTTCATGCTAAAAGAAGAGATAATATGATATTGTGGAAAAAAAATCTTTGATCCCTCCTAAGATAATTGAAACATGCTCAGATAAAGATGGAATGCTGAGTATTGTTGTCCCTGGAATTAACAAAAAAACTTGTTACACTAGTTAACATAAACTGGATACCTAGTATCGGAGCTAAAATAGCAAGGAAACACTTAGAATTAATAACTTTACATTCAAGAGGTGATATGATTGTTGCTGGTGATTTTAATTGTATTCTAGGAGAAAAGGAGACTACTAAAGGTGGTAAATTTCATCTTATTGCTACAGGGGAAAAAATTAAACAATTTCATTGATACAGCCAACCTAAGAGATATTTATGACTTAAAAAGTTTGAACTCTCAATGTTATATACATTAGTCATTTAGATTTGGAACCCAAACAATAACTGATAAAGTGTTTACATCTGATAGAATATTCTCCAAAATACAAGAAGTTGCAATTATTGATTGTCCATTGTCTGACCATAATGATATTGCTTTTAATATTAATATTAATATTAAACCGAAGGATCTGATATTTTGGCAAAGAATCCCAGCTTATGTAATTAAAATAAATGGTTTTAAAGAATGTTTACTAAAATAATTAAACCTGTATTTGGAAAACAATGATAATAATGAAACCTTTAAAGTAATTACATGGGATACTCTAAAAGCATATCTTTATGGAAGAATCAAAAGTTGGTATCTGAATAAGAGATAAGAATGGGATAAGGAACTACTTGATTTACAAACAAAAATAAACAATCTAAAATGTCACCTTAAAGCAAATGAAATAAACACTGATTCTTAATTAAAACAACTAAACTTAAAATATATTGAAATATTAAATCATAAAGTAACAATAAATCAGGAGAAGCTTAAAATACAGTCATATTCTTTAAATCTGAAGAGTCTACATAGACTGGCTATGAAATCTAAAGGAATTAAAAACATAAATTATATCAATAAGAATAAGAAATTTCGTATAGAATCCAAAACATAGCTAAGATAGCTACAGAAAGGATATTCTAGAAATATTTAAAGAACATTATAAAGTAATTAATAATGCAGATTCTACAATAATCAATTCTGATTTAAGAGATAACTTTCTTAGGAAAAACATGAAAAAGAAATTAACAGAAGAACAAAATAATAAATTAATTAAGAAAATATATTTTAATGAACTAAAAGATCAAATTAAAGTTCTTAAGAATAATAAATCCCCAGGTTTAGATGGAATAATTCCAGAAATATATAAGTTATTACCAGACCATATACCGAGAATCCTACTAAATTCTTTTGAAGACCTTAGAAACAACTCAACTAATTTTTCCTCATGGAAATATGCATTGAGTTATTCTGTCTTAAAACAAGACAAAACCCCAAACGTTCTGTTCCTGTTATCATCCCATTTCCGTCTTAAACATAGATTATAAAAATCTTTATGTCCATTTTTGATAAAATATTAAGTACTTTGTTAACAAACGTAATAGCTGAGGATCAAACAAGTTTTATTTTACATAGGAAAGATCAAGATAATGCAATTAGGCTCTTTTATTTGATAGATTTTGCTAATAAAAAAATAAATCTTGATCATTAGCCTAGACATTGATAAAGCATTTGATTCTATAAACTGGTCATATCTTTTCTCAGTGCTTAAGGAACACAGTTTTTCTCCCAAGTTTATTAAACTAATAACCAGAATTTATGAAAACTCAATATCATACATCAAGATAGGCATCTTTGTATCAGAACTATTTAAATTAATGAAAGGTATGAAGCAGGGCTGCCCAATCTCTCCACTTTTATTCACATTAGCACTAGAACCATTGGCTAACTACATTAGATCACATACAGAAATAAAAAGTTTTGCTGTTGATAAAAAGTATTGCTCTAAAATACAGCTTTTTGCTAATGATATTTTATTGACTATTGGAGACATTGATTCATCAATACAATATATTATAAATTCCATAAATCTTTTTGAAAAAAATTCAAATCTAAAATTTAGCAAAAGTAAAACAAAAACCTTATTGATAAAAAAATCCTTTATTAAGTCAATATAATGACTTTAACTGGGAGAATAAACAATTTAAATACTTAGGCATAATTATAAAATTTAATTGGGATGAATCTATTAAAATAAATTACAAAAATTTAATTGATATCATTAAAAAAACAAATAGAAGACTGAAATAAAATGTTCTTTACAATAGATGAAAGATTAATGTTAAAAATGATTATTTTACTGAAAATTGCATTTTACTTGCAAACATTAATAGCTGCCCCTTCAAAAAATTAATTAAACAAATAAACTCACTACTATTCAAACTTCTATGGAACCCTCAAAAAACAAGAATTAGTTTTCAATGGCATTATAAGAGCTGGGAGCAATATGTGTAGGTTTAACCTGGTATGTACTGATGTGAAGCCTGTAATATGTGTAGGTTTATGGCACCAGGGAGCACATTTAAAATAATGAATAGAGTGTACACCACGCATAACAGGTTCAATTGTAACTCTAAATCGGTTGTATGCCTTGCCCAGTGCAGATTACGCCCAGCTTTGTATATCAGTAAGACCGATAGGAAATTGAAAGGTATACGAACATGACTATTACATCAGAAAGGGCAAGGTGGAAAATGCGTTGGCAAAACACTGTGGTGCTAACTTGGGTCACTCTTTTAGATTCAGGGTGGTGGAACAGGTTGCCCCGGATCCATGTAATTTGAAGAGGCAAGAGGTTTTATGGCATTTACGCTTGGATGTTTGCCATTACCCTGGCCTGAATGAAGTGATTTCATTATCATGTATTTTGAAATTAAAAAGCTTAGAGAGATAGAGGTTAGGTGGTACAGTTTGAGGCATATTGTTGTATTTTATTTTATTTTGTTCTTTTATTTTATTTTGTTTAATCTTTATTTTTAATATGTAGGGTACTTAATGTTTAGTGTATTTGACTGTATCATTATATTGTATACATAAAAGG
Source organism: Protopterus annectens (assembly GCF_019279795.1). NCBI lineage: Eukaryota > Metazoa > Chordata > Ceratodontiformes > Protopteridae > Protopterus > Protopterus annectens. The sequence goes on along the minus strand of NC_056748.1, from coordinate 57,066,937 downwards.
GAATGCTATGTTTTATTTTATGTATGGTTATTTCATGCTGTATTTTTAAGATTTAATTGCAGTATATATTTGTGGGAAGGGATGTTGTCTGATTGGTGCATATTCAGATTAATTAATCAAGACAATATATAAAAGAATGAATATATAAAAGAATGGATGTAATGCGATCCTATCTCGCCTACATTCATAACTGATGGGCTCGGAGCCGAGAATCGGCTCCGACTCGGCCGATACACTAGAATGAAGTCTCTCATTGGCTGGGCCAACCACCTATCCCAGGATGCACCACACCCAAACCCCCAGATCTCGTTTGCCACTCCTGGAGTAATGACGTGGTCTCGACTTGGCTGTGGCTAAGTACCCTTCCTTTTTGGCCTTTTGGTCATTTTCTTATTATTAGCTAACTCTTGTACTCAAACAGCTATTTTCATAGCTACTTTGTTGTGTATAACTTGTGATTGACTGTTTTTGTTTTCTTGGTATTGTGTGGTGATTCCTTCTGTTTGGCGGGCTAGGCCCGTTTGAGTTAGAGGACCTTTGCCCTATCCTTCTAGGCGAGCGTTTTAGTTAGAGCTCTTCCCTCCCTTCCCTCCTTCTGTCTTGTGGTAATCCTTTTGTGTGGTGGGCTAGGCCTGTTTAAGTTAGAGGGCCTTTGCCCTATTGCTTGCAGTGAGCGTTAACTTAGAGCACTTCCCTTCCTTCTCCTCTGTGTTGTGTGATAGTTTAGTGTGAGATGTCTGGTAAAGAGAAGGAGCATAAGCCCATCTGGCTTTAACAAATGTGCAAAATGTAGTTATAAAATGTCATTGACAGATGGCCATGCCATCTGTGTTTACTGTCTTGGGGCTAAACACTTGCAAGAATCTTGCAGTGTTTGCCACGCCTTCTCCTCTCGTGTTTTACAGGAGAGAAAAAATAAATTGATCCTTCGAGGAAACCTTGTCTTCTTCTCCTAAACCTCAAAAGAAAAAGTCTTTGGCTCTGACCAGTCCATCGGAGCCGCCTGCAAAAAGGGCTAAATCCTTGTCTTCTTCCACGGCTCCCCTGGTCTTAGAGTTGCAGGATCAGAGATCAGGTTCGGTGTCCCCTTTCCTTGGCTCCAATGGTCTCGGAGCCACAGGTTAGAGGATCGAGATCTGGGTCGCCTTCCTCGGTTTCATTGGTTTTGGAGCCGCAGGGAAGTGCTTCTGATCCGGGGTCGGTTTCATCGGCTCCTCAACCATCGGTGCCGAAGGAGGTCTCGGTGCTGGTCGAGTCTGCTTCGGCTCCGATTCTTTTGGAGCCGATTCGGAGCCGGTCTCCTAGCCTTGTCTTGGAGCCAATGGGAAAGTTTCTCGACCCCCTTCTGTTTCCTCTAGGTTCTCCAGGCTCTCAGATTTGGACATGGATAGGGTGGTCCAGAGGCTCCTCCAGTCTCCTGTCCTATCTAAATTATTCTCGGCCCTGGCTCAGTCGGCTTTGGAGCCAGCCCTCTTGGTACTGTTTCTTCCTCCTCCGACAACCTTGGTGTTGTCGGAGCTGGAGTTTGGAGAGTTGGGTGAAGTCCTTGAGTCAGTTCCGAGACCCATTGCTAGTCTGTCAGCACCTACCTCGACTCCAACCCTTTCTGTTCCCTCTACAGGTTTTGTTACTCGGGTGTCCTCAGCCGGGGCTGGGGGGATTCGTTGGGACTTCTGGTTTCAGTCCCGCATCTCCCTCTTGGCACCTCGGCTAGGGGAACCCTGACTCCGGCCGTGGTCTCAGAGACGGGCCTTTCTTCAGATGGTGGTGGGCCCGCCTTCGAGGCTATGAGGAGCACGCTGGTCAAGTCCCTAGTGACTTCACCTGAATCTGCTACTCCTTCCCTGGACTCGGTGACTAGAGCTTCTGGTGCCCCCCTATCTTCCGACAGTGGGGCTGCTAGGCCTGAGGATTCCTCCACACATGGAGGAATCCTCAGGCCTAGGAGGATTCCTCCACACATGGAGGAATCCTCCTAGGCCTGAGGATTCCTCCATGTGTGGTCCCCCTTTTTCCGAGGAGCCTTCAGAGTCCATGCCTGAAGAACCCCCCAGGAAAAAGTTGTGCAAGAGGAAGCACGTAGACTCCCCAGATGAGTTTGTCACCTCGGACACCGACCTCGATGACGCGGAAGGGTCCCCTAAGTCATCCAACGATGTCTCATTCTTCGATATCCTGGAGATCTTGAGGCAGAAGGGTGACTGGCCATCCAAAACCCCTTCCTTGGAGGAATCGGTCTTCCTCAAGGCCTTCATAGCCCAGCCCTCCACCTCCTGGGTGTCTCCACCCTTCGATGAATTGCTGGACCTTATTTGTCGAAGGGTGTGGGAATGCCCTGATTCTGTGGAACCAGTCCCTTCTCACCCCAATAAGTTTTTACCCGCACCCCCTGGCAAGGAGTTTCTAACCAAAAGAGTTCCGGTGGATGCTATGTTGGTGGCATCTGCCACCCAGCAAGATGTGGCAGAGGCATCTACGTCTATTCATCCTCCTAATAAGAAGTCCAGGAGCATGGATAGGTACAGGAAGCATACCCTGACTTCAGCAACCTTTACCCTGCGGTCGCTGAATTATTTGTGTCACTTTACGAGGCTCCAAAGGGATCTCATAAAGGAGTTGGGAGATTCCCTGTCGGATAACGTGCCTGAGGCGTTGACGCAGTCTGTCAATGCCCACCTGTCTACCCTCTCGTCGATTGTTAACTCGTCCATGAGGCTCATCCTGTATGCAGCTGAAGGGGCGGGTAGGGCAGTGAGTTCAGGCATAGCCCTTAGGAGGCAAGCCTGGATGCGCTTGTGTCACTTTGCAGAGGCGTTCAAGTCTTCCTTCACAGATGCTCCATTTGATAGGTCCTCTCTCTTTGGACCCAAGGTGAAAGAGACACTCACTAGATGTGAGCAGGAGGGTAAGACTTTGTCTGCCGTTGGGGCCCATTTTTCGCTTCCCACTAGGCCTTATCCCAAGGCTCAGACAGGAGGAAAGATGTGGTTCAGAAAGTCTCAGAAGTCTTTCCCTACCCATCAGAGTGAACCCCCCCTCCAGAGGCAGAGGGGGGGATTATTCTGGAAGACATCTTCCTAGAGGCGGCGGAGGCCCCCGCAACACAGGAGACCGCAAATCCCCTTGTGTTTCCTCCTTCCAGTGGCCCTGAGGGACAGCCTGACTGTGCATCTCTGGAGCCAGTCAGAGGTCGATTTTCGGAGCATCCAAGGGCATGGGGTTTCATAACCCAGGATCAGTGAGTGCTCCGTATCATTGCCGGAGGTTAGACCATCCTCTTTGTCCATCCCCCTCCACCATCAAAGAAAGTCCCAGACGTGCCACACAGTCAATGGGATCAAGCAGCCATAGAGGTCACAAAGCTGCTTGGAAAGGGAGTCATCCAGCCAGTCCCCGCAGACCAAACCGGATCAGGAACTTACTCAAGGTTATTTTTGGTGCCAAAAAGAACAGGGGACTTGAGACCCATTCTGGATCTCAGCGATCTAAACCGCTTAGTAAAAAAGTCCAAGTTCCAGATGGTCACGTTACAATCCATTTTCCCATTGCTGGAAAAAGGAGCATGGATGTGCTCCATCGATCTCAAGGATGCCTATTATCATATCAAGATAAACAGAGCATCCAGGATCCATTTACACTTCCGCCTGGGAGCCAGTTGCTTTCAGTTCTGAGCCCGGCCTTTGGTCTCACCACAGCCCACAGAGTGTTTGCCAAATGTCTGGCAGTGGTGATGGCTCACCTGAGACGTCTGGGATTCCAGGTGTTTCCGTATTTAGATGACTGGCTCCTCACCGCCCCCACCAAGCATCTTCTTACTCTAGCCATGAGGGCTACCATCGAGTTAGGACATTCGCTAGGAATTACATTCAACTGGGAAAAGTCTGTATTGCTGCCATCACAGCGTGTTGCCTTTATAGGCACAGAGAGCTAGACTCTGTAGAGATGCGAGCATTCCTTCCAACAGAGAGGATAAAAATATTACAGGACCAAGTCCTAGCTCTACTGCCCTGATGGAAAGCCCAAGCCAGGATGGTTCTTCAGCTTTTGGGGTTGATGGCGGCCGCTATTCTTCTGGTCCCTTTGGCAAGGTTGCACATGCGAATTCTTCAATGGCTCCTGTCGACCCAGTGGTCATACCAAGAACTGCCATTGTCCCACCCAATTCTTATCACAGAAACATGCTGGCAAGATTTTTGTTGGTGGCTTCTCCCCTCCAACCTGAACCAGGGGAGATCCTTCTGCCCCCCCATCCTCCATTGCCACAGTGACCATGGATGCCTCCCAGACTGGGTGGGGGGGCACTATCTGGGCAGGATGGTTCAAGGCACGTGGCAAGAGCACGAAACCCACCTGCATATCAATGTTCTGGAAATGAGGGCAGTGCTTCTAGCGTTGCAGGCACTTCACAGCTCTCTTCCCAAAGGTATCATCACAATCGTCTCAAACAACATGTCAGTGGTATGGTACCTGAACAAACAGGGAGGAACCAGGTCTTATCCTCTTTGCAGGGAAGCCATGAGAGTGTGGGATTGGGTGATCGCTTCCCAGAGATTTCTAGTGGCAAAGCACATTCCGGGGAAGTCCAATGAGTTAACAGACAGGCTAAGCAGAGTTATTCTGATGCCTCACAAGTGGTCCCTGAATGACCAGGTAGTGGCTCGGATCTTCTCCAAGTGGGGGTTTCCCTGCTGTGACCTTATTGCCAGCCCCTGGAATACGAAGTGCAGCAACTTCTTCTCCCTGATTCCTCCCCAGGGGGAGTCACCCAGGGATGTTCTAGTCCACAATTGGCCCCCTGGTCTGCTCTACACCTTCCCTCTGATCTCACTACTGCCAAGGGTGATTCAGAAGGTGATCGGCCTGGGAAGCAGCATGATTTTGATTGCACCACACTGGCCCCATCAAGTTTGGTTTCCCTTCCTTCGGAAGTATGCGGTGGAGGGTCCTTGGATTCTGGACCCAGTTCCAGACCTTCTGACTCTTCAGTCGGGACAGGCCCATCCATCCTTGTGAGCTCTCAAGCTAGCGGCTTGGCTGCTCCACTTCCGACCTTAGTCAGACAGCACATCCTGTTGCCCGAGGTGATCCGGATTCTGTCTTCTTCCTACAGAGCTTCCACTAAGGTGATATATTCTAATAAGTGGAAAAGGTTTGCTCTATGGGCACAGCGACACAACCTTGACCCTCTAACAGCCCCGGTGTCGGCTGTGTTAGACTTTTTGGCAACTCTCTTTAGACAAGGTTCCACTGTCTCCACACTTAAGGTTCAATTGGCAGCGATCTCTAATTACCATGTTGCCTTCGAACCTTCACTCATGAGTCATAAGCTGTGTAAGGCCTTTCTCAAGGGAGCTTGTCTGCTTTGTCCCCCGGTGTTGCAACCTGTTTTGCCATGGGATTTGAATGTGGTTCTGGGAGCTTTAATGTCTCATCCCTTTGAGCCTGTGGCTATGTGTGAGAAAAAATTCTTATCTTGGAGGACTGCCTTCTTGGTAGCCATTACTTCAGCCAGAAGGGTTTCAGAGCTTCAAGCCCTTTCTGTCAAGCCTCCTTATCTGATCTTTCATAAGGACAGAGTATCTCTAAGATTAAATCCGTCATTTCTTCCCAAGGTTTCTTCTGCTCTTTGTCTGCAGCAATCTATAGAGCTACCAGTTTTCTTTCCAAAATTTTCCAACAAGGCAAAAAACAGACTTCATCAGTTGGATGTGCATAGGCAACTGAGGTTTTACTTAGACAGGAAACAGCAGGAGAGGAAATCAGATCAGTTGTTTGTGGCCTTTGCAGATAACAGGATTGGCACAGCAGTAACTAAGACCACTATCTCTAGGTGGAGTAGGGATTGTGTTTCATTTATTTATGCATCAATGGGAAGGGACCTTCCATTTCCAGTTAGAGCACATTCCACTAGGGCTATGGTGACTTCGGTGGCCTTCCACGCCAGACTGTCTATGGATGAGATATGTGCAGCAGCCACTTGGGCTTCTCTCCATACTTTTATCTCTCATTACAAGTTGGATGTCACATCTAGGGGTTGGGCGTCCTTTGGTTCCACAGTGCTCAGGAGTGTTTTCCAGTGAGCCTCCCAGGATCTAGGTGCTAGGGACGCTGTCCCATCAGTTATGAATGTAGGCGAGATAGGATCGCATTACATCTTTTAGTTATGTACTTACCATAACGATAGATGTATGTGATCCATCTCACCTACATTCTTACGTACCCGCCCTCCTGCCCCCTTCCTGTTGGATCTGGAGGAAACACTGTTGTGTAGTTTCCCGGAAGGTGTTGTTATTTTTTCTCTCCTTTCCATGTGTTTCCTTCTGGGTTTGGTGCATGTGGATAAGTTGTTCTGGGGCAAACAAGATCTGGGGGTTTGGGTGTGGTGCATCCTGAGATAGGGGGTTGGCCCAGCCAATGAGAGACTTCATTCTAGTGTATCGGCCGAATCTCGGCTCCGAGCCCATCAGTTATGAATGTAGGCGAGATGGATCACATACATCTATCGTTATGGTAAGTACATAACTAAAAGTTTGAGAACATGTTTGATGTCTGAGGAAGTCAAGTAACGGACTTGATGAAAAGCGCTTTACATTTATTGTTGAATAAATTGGTTTATTTTTAGCCACCTCCTTGCTTTTGTTTTGTTCACTAGTTTGTATTTGTTTTGTTTGGTTTATATCATAAATTTAAAAGTATATTCTCCATATTCCATAACATGGTTTGCCAAAGCATTAGTCTTAACATGATTCTTTAAGACATTCAATTACGCAAAAAGAGTTCCTTAAACTTTATATTTGTTTTTCTCATATAAAAAGCTGTACAATGTTGGCAGCTTGCTATATATATTAAGTTCTTAGTGTTGCAATCAGCATGCCCACTAAATCTATAATTTCTTCCTTTGATTGGATGCTGAAAACAGTTTGTGGTATTAATATAGTTACAAGCTTTACACTGACCACACATAAATGTGCCTTCTTTAAAGCTCTTCTCCTTAAAAATTCTGTCCTTGTTGCACAATAATCTTTTTAAATTCTTCTTATTTTTAAAAACTAATTTCAGTGTTTCCCCCATTAGACGTTTTACATTTTCATCCACCGTTAGAACTGACCATTACTTTCTCACATTGTAGCAGATTATGTTCTTTCAAATTAGAATCCCATACCATAGGAACATGTACCATAGGAACATTTTTAACACAATGATCTGAGTAAAAAGGGGTCTTTTATGCCTCCTTATGCCCTGTACCTTGTTAGCATCCAATTTCAAAATTTTAGTTTTGTAACGTCTATTCAAAAGGTGATGTTCTGAGTTAAAAACTGGTTGCTTGGTACATAACCTTGAAATCCTTAATAACTGGTCTTCCACAATATTAGAAAATATATGTCTCAGATACATTGTGCAGCAAATTATTCCTCCACATGTCTTTTCTATATAGAGACATTGTCAAACCTTTCTTTGCATCTAAAGTTGATTTAACATCTAATAATTCATTCTCTATACCTGACATGTGGGTTTCAAATTTCAAAAAAGTAGTGGAAGTAGAGAGATAGGATACAAATTCTGATAGAGATTCTTAAGGTCCTTCCCAAACCAAAAAAATATCATGCACCAAACAACCGTAGCACTGTATATAATCCCTCCAACGGTTATTGTGGCTTAAAACAAATATCGATTCCCAATGTGCTAACACTAAATTAGAGTAGCTATTTGCACAGGGAGTACCCATGGCTACTCCCCACTTTTGCCAGTAACGATCATTACCATGCCTTAAAATGTTATGGTTTAGTATCAATTCCAATAGCATAGAAATCCTTTACAGGATTAATCAATCCACTTCTGAGGAAATAAAATCTGCTACTGACTTTATTCCAAAATTGTTAAGCATTACTGTAAAGAGACTGCATACATCCAAAGTTACCATAATTAAGTCTGAGAAATATTGGTGCTGTCCCAAATGCTGAAACAAAGTCTCCAAGAAGTAGGAGGTGTCTCTTAGCACCTATGGAAGAAGAAACACCTGATTTAATAAGAAAAAAAAACATGAGCTAGAGACTATGAAATTATGTGATTTTTGTGTATCCAGGTTGGAAACTCTGCAATGCAGTTAAAATTTGTATGATACTAAACTAAGGCACATTAAAGGCCGAAAGCTTGCAAGAGATCTCCAAGATTTTAAGTTGGGGTACTTTTTTGATTGGCCGAGACAAGTGGGAGTGAAACATGAAACGAAAGCTCCTCAAAAAGACACAGGTCTAAATTTATAAAGCCGGTAGAGAATGGGAGCATATCACACATTCCACAATCAGTAGAAGATGATAAGTTAGTAGTTGAAAGACATCTTCCTGAACAGAAACTAGTAGCTTCTACTTCACAGCATTTGAATACATTGGATGGTTTTAATAGCACTAAAGAGTTAGAGAAAAAATTAGATGGCTGTGAGCTAAATGGGATTAAAACTTGTGTCTCTGCTGATACTATCACATGCCCCAAAGAAGGCACTGTTCATATACTGTTTTTTTTCAGCAGCTACTGATCTTAATAAGACATCGGCAATCGCAAAAACACAGATCTCTGAGCTGCGAAAGAAAGAAGAGGAAGTGATCGCTTAGGGGAGTTAATGCAATTGAACAAGCTGGTTATCAACATCTCCAATTATTGTTTAAGTGATGAACAAATGACCATTTTAGAGAAGGGTTTTTCTTTTATTCCCTCTCTTAATTCACGGCTGAGTGAGTTTGTGATTGACATAAAATGCTTTGGGAGGAATGTGACCCTGAAAACCATGTTCAGATCTACCAATTCCAAACCACCTGAGCAACATAAGAAATTGAGTAGTTTCATACCAATTTCGCACCCAGCAGTAGAATTATTCATACGACTTTGTGAGAAAAAAGTGGTTACTCTAAGGCAAACTAATAGCAAAGGATGCTTTCACAATATAAGTACTGGAGAAAGAAAGGCTTTACAAGAACTAATGGATAGAGAATATATAGTGATTAAACCAGTGGATAAAAGAGGAGCTGTTGTTGTCATGGACTCTGGTATGTATTTCAGAAGGATTAAAGAATTGTTGAATGATATAGGAAGATTACTAAAAGAGAAGTCAATCAAATAATTCACAATGTCCATTATGTACTTTCTGAAATGCTTGCTACCAGGCTCATTACACAGGAATTGTTTGACTTTTTTTTATAGTAGAACATTCTCAAATACCACTGATTAGTGGTTTACTAAAAATATATAAAGACAAGAAAGTTCCTCCTAAGTGACCAGTAGTGGCAGGGAAAGTATGGGTAACCGAACCCCTATCTGTATATGTTGAGGACCAATTGAAGCAGTTTTAGCCTAGAGCACTTGCAGTGCTAAGAGACACCTCCCACTTCTTGGAGACTTTGTTTCAGCATTTCGGACAGTGACAATATTTGGAATTAATTATGGTAACTTTGGAAGTATGCAGTCTCTTTACAGTAATACTTAATGAATTTGGAATAAAGTCAGTGGCAGATTTTATTTCCTCAGAAGTAGATGGATTAAGCTTGCAAAGGATTTGTATGCTATTGGAAGTGGTACTAAACAATAACATTTTTATTCATGGTAATGATCGTTACTGGCAAAAGTGGGGAGTAGCCATGGGCACTCCCTGCACAAATAGCTACTCTAATTTAGTGTTAGAACACTGGGAATTGATATTTGTTTTAAGCTGCAATAACCATTGGAAGGATTATATACAGTACTACGGTCATTTTGTGCATGATATTTTTATGGTTTGGGAAGGACCTAAAGAAACTCTATCAGAATTTGTATCCTATCTCGCTACTTCCACTGTTAAATTAACTTTAGATGCAAAGAAAGGTTTGACAATGTCTCTATACAGAAAAGATGGTTTACCTTTGAAAGGTTGAAAATCAACCTGTCGAACGGCCCTTTGTCTGAACTGAAATGACAAAACCGTCATTCTGAATAGCACCAAAGATCAAAATTCAGCAAATCAAACAGCAGATTCACTGAGTTTCGAACTACAATGCCAAACACACAAGGTACTGCAGGAGGGCAAGCCCCCCTGCACCCATCATGTGGGGGGCTGTGCCCCCCACAACCCCTACTTTAATAGTCTAACTCTGAGGATGCACTACAGTGGGGAAGGGATCCATTTCCTGGTCCACACTATAGTGCACTCCGCACCCACAATGCCGAATCTGCAATGAGCAAATGTCAATGTGCATTTGCTCATTGCACATTCAATACATTTTTTTTCAGCTAACTGTGATCTTGAAAATGTCCTTTTGTGCAACTGTCTTTCGACAAGTTGCATTTCAGCTTTTCAAAGGTAAACTGAAAAGACACATAGAGGAATAATATCCTGCACAATGCATCTGAGACATGCTTTCTAATATTTTGGAGAACCAGTTATTAAGAATTTCAAGGTTGTGTACCGGGAAACCAGTTTTTTACTTAGAACATCACAAACTGGAGCATCACCTTTTGAATAGAGGTTACAAAGAAAAAGATTTGAAATTGGATGCTAACAAGATACAGGACATAAGGAGGCATAAAGGACCCCCTTTTTAAACAGATTTTTGTATTAAAAATGTTCCTATGGTACAGCCATGGGATTCTAATTGAAAGAGCATAATCTGCATTGTCTTTTGACTTACAGTAATGACATTGCACAAATCTGTGACATTGTGAGAAAGTATTGGTCAGTTCTAACAGTGGATGAAAATTTAAAATATATAGCGGGGGAAAGACTGAAATTCATTTTTAAAAATAAGAAGAATTAAAAAAAGATTATTGTGCAACAAGGATGGAATTTGTAAGGAAAAGAGGAAATTTAAAGAAGGCACATTTATGTGCCGTCAATGTAAAACTTCTAACTATATTAATGCCATGAACTGTTTTCAACATCTGGTCAAAGGAAGAAATTATAGAATTAGAGGGCATGCTGATTGTAACACTAAGAACTTAATATATATAGCAAACTGCCAACATTGTACAGTTTTTTATGTGGGGGAAACAAATAGAAAGTTTAAGGAAATAATTTTGCTCCACTTGAATGACATAAAGAATCGTGTTAAGACTAATGCTTTGGCGAACCATGTTATGGAATATGGAGGACATACTTTTAAATTTATGATACTTGAGACCTTACAGAGACTCCAAGGGAATGGGATATTCAAAATCAAATGGATATAAATGAAGTTAAATCAATAGCTTATTTGAGGGTGGATCAGAAGCCCAGCTTGAGTACTACCGTTTGAAAGCAATATTGAAAGGGCAACACCCCTATTGAGAAGAGATGATTGGTTAAAAAAAAGGAGTTGATTCATTTTGGATATCCTGATTGGTCTATTGTTTTTATAGAAATCCAGGGTAATGCAAATACTTAAAGAATCTAATGAAGGCTATATGCTGAAAGCACTTATCCATTTCTCCTCTCTTTGAAGTTGCAGACGGGAATTTTACTGTGAATATTGTTTTTAAAACAGTTTTATTAAAAGGAATTTTAACAGTTGCATGGTGGTCTGTTTGGATAATTTTGTTTGATATTTAAGAATAAGGGTGATGTGCAGAACTGTAGCAACTATGGAGGGATAAAATTGATCAGTCACAGCGTGAAGTTATGGGAAAGAGTACTGGAACCTATGTAAAGAAGGGAGGTGATGATTAATGAGCAACAGTATGGCTTCATGCCGGGAAAGAGCACTACAGATGTGATATTTGCTCTGAGTGTTGATGGAGAAGTATAGAGAAGGTCAGAAGGAGTTGCATTGTGTCTTTGTGGACTTAGAGAAGGGATATGACAGGGTGACTAGAGAGGAGTTGTGGTATTTTATGAGGAAGTCAGAAGTGGCAGAAAAGTATGTAAGAGTGGTACAGGATATGTATGAGGGTAGTGTGACAGTGGTGAGGTCTGCGGTAGGAGTTACAGATGCCTTTAAGGTGGAGGTGGGATTACATCAATGATCAGCTCTGAGCCCTTTCTTATTTGCAGTGGTGATGGACAGGTTGACCTATGAGATCAGACAGGAGTCCCTGTAGACTATGAAGTTTGTGGATAACATTGTGATCTGTAATGAGAGTAGGGAACTGGTTGAGGAGACCCTGGAGATGTGGTGATATGCTCTAAAGAGGAGAAGAAAGAAGGGCAGCAGGACTAAGACAGAATATATGTGTGTGAATGAGAGGTAGGAAAGAGGAACGGTGAAGATACAGGAAGTCGAGTTGGCGAAGGTGGATGAGTTTAAATACTTGGGATCAACAGTTCAGAGTAATGGTGAGTGTAGGAGAGAGATGAAGAAGGGAGTACAGGCAGGATGGAGTGGGTAGAGAAGAGTGTCAGGAGTGATTTGTGACAGACGGGTACCAGTAAGAGTGAAAGGGAACGTCTACAAGAGGGTAGTGAGACCAGCTATGTCATATGGGTTGGAGACGGCGGCAATGACAAAAAGGCAGGAGTCAGAGCTGGAGGTGGCAGAGTTAAAGATATTAAGATTTGCATTGGGTGTGGTGAGGATGGACAGGATTAGGAATCATTATTTTAGAGGGACAGCTGTTTGGATGGTTTGGAGACAAAGCCAGAGAGGTGAGATTGTGTTGGTTTGGACATGTGCTGAGGAGGGATGCTGGGTATATTGGGAAAAGGATGCTAAGGATGAAGCTGCCAGGTAACAGGAAAAGAGGAAGGCCTAAGATAAGGTTTATGGATGTAGTGAGAGAGGACATGCAGGTGGTTGGTGTGACAGAGCAAGATGCAGAGGACAGGAAGAAATGGAAACAGACAATCCAGTGTGTCGACCTCTAATAGAAACAGCCAAAAGAAGAAGAAGAAGAGTAGTCCCTCTCACAAACACACGCGCGCGTGTGTGTGCACGCATATACACACACACACACACGCGTGCATGCACGCACGTGCACACGCAGAATTAGCAGTAAGAGAAGTCCCCCCACATAATTAACAGAGTCAGAGGAGTCTTCCACACAGATACAGGAGTAAAATAGTTGGAGGAATCCCCCCCACACACAAAGAATTAAAACAGTCACAGGAGACCCCCCCCCACAGAATTAACACTCTCAGTGGAGTCCCTCACACAAAATTAATACAGTGTGAGGGGTCTCCCCCAACCACTCAGAATTAACACAGTCCCCCAAAACACACATACAGAATTAACAGTCAAAAGTAGTCCCCCCACACAGAATTAACATAGTCAGAGAAGTCCACCCCCACACACAGAATTAGCAGGGTCAGAGGAGTACCCATATACAGAATTAACATAGTCAGAGGAGTCCCCCCCCCCCCACACACACACAAAATTAACAGCCAGAGGAGTTCCCTCATACAGAATTAACACAGTCAGAGATGTACCCCCAACACACAGAAAATGAATAGTCAGAGGAGTTCCCCTATGACACACACAGAATTAACACAGCTTAAGGAGTCCCACACACCCATATGCACTCACACACATACTCTACATAGTTAGAGGTGTTCACTCCACAGACAGAATTAAGAATGGGAGTCCACTTGCACACAGCATTAACACATTCAAAGGAGTCCACACACACACACACACACACACACACACACACACACACACACACACACACACACACACACACACACACACAGTTAATACAGTCAAAAGAGTCCCCCTCTAAACACACACACACACACACACACACACACACACACACACACACACACACACACACACACACACACACACACACACACACACACACACACACACACACACAATTAGCACAGTCAGAGGAGTCCCCTTCCAAACACACACACAGAATTAGCAGTCAGAGGAGTCCTACCCCCCTACATAATTAACAGTTGGAGAAGTCCCCACATATACAAAATTAAGACATTCAGTGGAGTCTCACACACACACACACACACACACACACACACACACACACACACACACACACACACACGCAATTAACAGTCAGAAAAGTTCCCGACATAGAATTAACACAGTCAGAGGAGTCCTGCACACACACACACACACACACACACACACACACACACACACACACACACACACACACACACACACACACACACACACACAATTAACAGTTGGAGGAGATCCCCCATACACACAGAATTAACACAGTCAGAGAAGTTGCCCCCACACACAGAGAATTAAAACAGAGAGGAGTTCCCCCCACAAACACAGAGTTAACACATAGAAGAGTCCCTCACACAAAATTAATACAATAGTGAGGGGTCTCCCCATGCAATCAGTATTAACATGGAGTTTCCCATAACACACAGAGAATTAACACAGTTAGAGCCCCCCCCCCCAGTCACAGAGTTAACACAGTCAGAGGAGACCTGCCCCCAAAAGATTTAACAAAGTTAGTGCCCCTTCTACACTCATGGAGCATGAAGCTTAAGGAAGGACATGACCAGAAGAGCCCATGTGTAAAGCTGAGAAAAGATTTTAAAAAGCACAAAGACATTTTCTTTAGTAAATACAATGCTGGCATAAACCTTTCATTCAAATTCTCCTGTAATGCATTGGAGCAACCAATATAACTCGGGCCATTCAGATGTGTGTGTGTGTGTGTGTTTTGTGTGCATAGCCGGCATCTGCCTAGGGTGCCGCTCTAGCAGGGGCGCTTTTCCAGTAATCTGGGTAGTGTAGGTAGACCAGGATATGGGCACCAAGTGATATAGGGGTGTGCTGTGCAGAACTTTTGCCTAGGCTACCAGTTGACCAAAGGCCGGTCCTGTTTGTCTGTGTGAGCACACAAGTGTATGTCTATGTTTATATAGCCAAAATATCTTTGTCTCCTTCAGTCCCTCTTAACCTTCATATCATCTTTCTTCCCTTCTTCTTTTAAACTGTTTTGTTTACCTTTCTGTTCATCTTCTGTTTTTTCTCTTCTTTATCTGGTATGCTGTATTCGGCTCCCAGTTCTATGAAAAATATATTGAAAGAAACTAATCCAACTTCTGTGCTCAATAGTGTTCTTAAAAAGGTATTTTCCTGTGTTTAAGTGGCAATACCACAGCACCACTCCAGACTGTTCTCAGAACTGCTTCACGTTTAGTACACGGAGAGTGATTCATCACATTTAGCAAATGACAGACATCAATGAAAACAAATATTCAGTACTATCAGTAAATTCTGTTTCTAATAAAAAAAAACATATACTTAACTAAGTTGGTGTGTATTTCTGACCTGCTGTCTTGTTTAAGCTCAGTGGTCTAGACATCCAGTTCTTTGTTGAAAGATGAATTATATTAAATGTTCAGTCTTAGGACACATTGCTTTTGATCAAAATTTTTTATCATTACAGCTGTAAAACAAGAGTCCTGCTCTACTCCATACATCATAAAATACCCCCCAAAAGAAAAGACTGGAGAGACTGACAATTGCCACATTATGGATATTGTATCAGAATAGGAGTCCATAACAAGGCTCCAAACACCATGGTGATATACTACAAGAGCTTATCTGAAGAAACGTAATTGTAGAGGGGTAGAAGAACAATTAATAGAAGTGCCAGAGTGATTACCAGCATTGACTTAGGATGATCTATGTATAAAATGTTTGTAATACAGTCTATTTTATATAAAATAAAATACCATTAACAGTATTTATTACTGTTGTTCAGTTATTTTCACTGTCAGTGTTATACCACAAAAACACATTTGCAGCAGCGATATTCATTCATCAGAACTGCATAAAAAGGTGTACAACCGAAAGTGAAGTCAGAGAGACGACCCAGGGCTTCTTCTGGCAAATACTGTCAGATTAACTTGTTTAAAGGAAGATTACCATATCAACAGTCCCTCAATTCTTCCACCCACCAAGACTATACACACTAAAACACTGTCCCAGAAAAAAGATGTTAACATTGACTGTGTTCTGAATTTTTGACCTAGAATATTGAGGAGATAATCAGCTTGATGGGGGGGTCAGGGGGTGGGGCACTCAATCTCGAAAAAGTATTGGGTGATGTGCCCGAACTTCTCGATGGTTTTCCTTGCCGTATGTTCAGTAAAATTCTATGAACCTCTGAGCATGTTTTAGATTTACTAACACCTAATGCCAGAGCTGATCCTTCTGAATGACAGCATGTTCCTTCCATATTTGCAATTCTTCACATTAAGTCTCACTGGGAATTTGCATCCAATAAACTCTCTCATTCCAGTTCTATTACTAACAATTCATTCTGTATGTCACACCTCTAAAACTATACTAATAAATGTAAAGTTGTCAAACTCTATTTGAGTTATATGTTTAAATAAAACATTTTCTAAATAAATCAACATCCAATGAAAATTACTGCACAGTTAAATATAATAAACTGAAATTGTTTCTTTAACGATGATGTTAAGGAAAACTAATCATTAAGACCCAGAGAGATATGAGAAGCAAGTGAATTTTAGTGTTTGTGTTCCATTACTAACAATTCATTCCACTCACGAGTCCCTCTAAAGTCCTTTACAAAACAGTTATACCCATATATTTTGATATCAACACCAATGTTTTGTGTGTCTGATCTCTACTAATTCAGTCCTTAACTTTCATAACGTCATCTACTCCTTCTCCTAACCTCCTCATGTCTTTATTCTGTTTGTTTTCACTTTTCCTATTTCTCTAGTATATTGTACATAGACTCCAATCCTACCAAAATATCTTGAAGCAAACTTTATTCCAACTTGTATGCTGTCCAGTCTGTGTATGTAGTTCTTTCCATTCTCACCAGTCACTGCAATACAGGAGCACTCCCCCCAGTTATCAGAACTACTGCAAGCTTAATACACAAGGAATGATTCATCACATTTAACAAATGACACAGATCAGTGAAAACAGATATTCAGTAATATCAGTGCATGTTGTTTATGATACAAGTACAACCCAAATTTACCTGAGTTGTGTACTTCTGACTTGTTGCTGTCTTGTCCAAAACTGAAGCTAAACTTACTCAGCTCAGTGATCTAGAATGCTTGACATCACAGTAGCACCTTCCATGACATATTCCGACATCAGTCCTATAGCCCCACCCACAGCTATGACTGACATCCAGCTGCAAACTCCAGCAACAGAATGTACTGAGACATTATACTTTTCTGGCCGAAACTCAGGTGTACAAAACTCTACCTGAAGTTTCCTTTCCATATGATGCTGATTACAGTTTCTGGTTGAAAGAAGATGTTAAGTTGTCATTCATAGGGCATACTGCTTCCCCTTTATAAAGTTTCATCACTATAGCTTTGCTTGATTATGAACAGTCCTGTTTCTATCAGATAACAGTTGGAAGTCCATAACAAAGTTCTTAAATAGACCCCTGGTATACAAGAAGATGTCATCTCAAAAAAATTGATTAGGGTGTGATGCTGGCATAATGTTTAAGGTATTTACCTCAAAGACAGAAGGTCCAGGGTTTGATTCTCACATGAGTAAATGCCAAGGCTTAAAATGGCCCATGAGGGCAGTTAGTCTAGTACTAACGTATGGATCTATGAACCATTCGTGGAGGTTACAATAACAGTTAATAGAAATGACGGTGAGGAATTGTAATTAGAACATTCAGTAAGGGTAATCTTGAAGTAAATTGATTTGTACTACAGCCCACTTTATACAAAACTGAAATGCATTTAAGTGTAATTACAAGTGTTGTTCCATGATTTTCAACCTCACTGTTATGTCTAAGTTCTAATGTTATATATAATTTTTTTCTCTTACTTTTACGCTAAGTTTGCCAAAATATCCAACATGCTCTAATCATCTTTCATTTCCTATGTTCTAAAGATAAATATCATTGGGATATCTGTCAACTACTTGTCTTGCTACTGAATTTCACTACTGTTTGTAACTTTGCATGCTAAACTGCTCGTTAATTGTATAATGCCAATGTATAATATTCATGCTTTGTATAGTATAAAGGAGCTTTTATTCCTGGGCCTCAACTGAAAATGGGTTCTGAACTGCCCAGTAGGCTTTCCTGGTTAAGAAACTGCAAACAAACAAACAAACAAACAAACAAACAAACAAATACATGCCACAAAAAAATGCAGTTGCAGGAGTCACATGCTTTCATTAGTCCTGCCAGCATGATGTAAAACTGAAAGTGTAGGCAGAGACAGAAGGACTATGGCTTTTTTTGTCAAACAGAAATGGATTAACTGGTTTAAATGAAGATGGGTATATGAACCTTTACGTAATTCTTCCACCTACCTGGACTATGCACATTAAAATACTGTCTTAGATAAAAGATGCTTTCATTGATTGCGATCTGAAATTTCCAACTGGGATATTGTGGAGAAAACCAGCTTAATGGGGGCATTGTTAATCTTGCACCAGTACTGGGTGAGTGGCTAACCTTATCGATGGTCTCTCAGGCTGTAAGCTTGGAACCTGTGAACTCCTGAGCCTATTATAGACCTGCTAACACCTAATGTCAGAGCTGATCTTGAAGAAAGGTCATTATGTCTGAGAGTGCATTCTTTCCATACTTGTAATTTTCCACATTAAGTCCCAGTGGGAATGTGCAGTCCCACTGCACTGGCCACCCTGGTGGAATCCCAGCATCAGGAAGTTGTAGAACAAAAGGAAGAAAATTGTGGCCAAAAATATGAAATGTAATATCCACAATGGTAAGGATTCCGTCATCAAATGAAATAAAACTCAGGGAACTAATTAACTCTACTAAAGCCAAATATGAGATAAAAATACCCTCACAGGCTAAGGACAACCATATGGCATTCTTCAGCTACGTCCAAAACCTCAATGGCAATACACAACAATGTGCCAAACTAATTGTAAATGGAGACACCTTTACTAAGTGGAGGAAATAACAAATCTACTGACCAATATGCTCAGCTTCAATTTTACCTTGCTTTCTCTCCTGACAACTCCCAAGTAATATACCAGTCATAGCACCTTCACCTATCACTATGGAATTAGTACTTAATTCACTCTCTAAGGCCAAAAACACTGCATCAGTGGGACCTGATAGTATTCCAGGATGCCTTCTTTTCCTTAATAGCATGAAACATTACCTATGAGGGCCACTAGAAGCACTATTCAGTTGTAACCTGCAAACAGGCTTCATACCAAGTGAAAGGAAGAACACAACTGTTATCCTTCTGCACAAGGTCGGGCCATCCAGGTTCAGAGGAAACTACCGACCTATAAACCTGACTAATCTTGTACACCAGGCCATGCAAAAATAATCTTGGACATGATAAATAATGACATAGGAAATTTACAGACATTGGAATTAACCATGTTTGGTTTCATCAAGAGCAGGTCATGCCTATTCAACCTGATGAACTTCTCTGAGAAGGTCGGCAAAGCAACGGACAAGAGCAAAGTAGTGCATCCTGCCTACCTTGACCTAGCCAAGGCATTTTAACACAATACTACACCTGACTACTGTAGACAAGCTCATGAAATTAGGTAGAGTCTCCTACATCACCTATTGGCTAGCTGGCTAGCTGACAGGGAAGACACAAGAAGTCGGATAGATGGGTTTACCTCCACAAAAGGCCAGTCACTAGCAAAGTCCTGCAGGACTCAGTTTTAGGTCTTACCTTTTAGGCATCTACTTCTCTGAAGTCAAGGCCAATGTCAACAGCCTCTGTCTGGCCAAGTTTGCAGATGATTGCAAACTAGGGGCAGTCAGAATGTTAGCATAGTAATTACCTAAGAACCAGTATAGTCTTCCATTCCACTATCCTTGCTAATAATTTAATCTTTTCTTTTTTTCAATAATTTTTATTTTTATTTTTACATTACTAAATGTCACAGATAAAAAACATCTTACAACATGACCGTATATATATGTTATACATTGATGTCAGTACCACAGGATATAGGTCGTACGACATATCTATTTACACTATGTACATAGATGCTTTCATTGTTAATTCCACAGTTATATAGACAGTATATACATTCGTAATATCAAAGTTATTATTTAATATCTGAACTTGTATGTGTTTTTTGGTTCCATTATAGTATATTTCTAAGTTGCTGTGTGATGAATTATGCTAATATGATGTTAAAGGTTTGTTCCCAAATTTCTCTGGATTTCATATTTTTGTTTCTTTTATCTATTACTATTTTATGAGCTAAAAGGTGTTGCATAGCTACTTGTTTAAAACCCTCCCAAGAGATATTTATTGTATCTAGCCATTTAGAAGCTATATACAGTTTCATTAGAAGGAAGATTGTTAAAAGTGTATTTGCTTGTTTTATTGGTATGTTGGGTGGGAGAATAGTTAATAGAGTGAATTCACAAGTTAATGCTGACATTTGATAACCCATTTTTTTGTAATTGTACCTTGAGAGAGTTCCAGAGTTTATAGACATATTTACAGCTCCAAAATACATGGATTAAGTCAGCTATCTGGTCCTTACAGTGTGGGCAGAAAGGTGATTTTGATGTGTTAAATTTGTGTAGGATTGCAGGTGTAAAATATGCATTATTATTGATCATGAGCCGAGTGTATGCTAACTTTTTGAGGGGTAGAATCTTCAGTGTTAGATTGATTGCCTGGCTTATTTGCTGATCATCTATGGATGGTTTAATTTTTCTCCAGTAGTTAGAGTAGAGGAGGTATTTCTGGTATTTGATTTGTAATAATTTATTCTATGTATCACACCTCTAAATCCTTTGATAAAACTTTAATTGTAAACAAAAAACTATTATTAAACTCCATTTGACTTATACATTTAAACAAAATATTTTCAAAATAAATGATGTAAAGCCAAATACCCAGTAAAAAACACTACACAATTAGACAAACCACAAATGAAAGTCTTTTATCTTTAAAAATTCTGGGGAAGACTGCTCACTAAACCCATTTGACATGACAGCCACGTGTATTTTAGACTTTATCTTTCTTTACTAACAATTCATTCTGCTCATCATCCCCTCTGACGTTATTTGCTAAGCTGCTGTATCCATAAAAAGAAAGTTATAAATGAAGCAGATCTGAGTTGTACAATACATATCTTTCAAATTATCTTTATGGCATATATGTAGAACTAAAAAGATGTTACAAAGTAAACTAATCTGATTTATGAACTATATTCTAATATTAACACCAGCACTAAGAAATGGCTTGAGCACATTCATGGCGGTATGGAGCAGAAAGTGTATCCCAGATGAGTGTAGAATGAGCATTCTAGTGCCGGTACACCAGAACAAAGGGGACAGTCACAAGTGTGGGCACTACAAGGTGTCAAACTCTTGTCAAACTGCATGCAAGTGTTGGAAAGTGTGACTCATGAACAAATGCAGAGTAGCAGAAAGGAAGAAGAGAGAAGAGAGTTCAGATTCATATCAGGATGCAACATGACTGACCTGATGTTTGCAGTGAGACAGAGAGTAGAGCAGATGCTGGAGATAAGGAAAGAGTCCAACCGAGCTTACTTAGAGAAACCATTTGTCAAAATCTTAAGAAAACCAATTTGGGCAGTCCTGTGATTGAAGCCCTGGAAACATTTTTTTCTGTTTTTTTTTTCTTTTCTTTTTTTAAGTCCTGGAAAATTGATATAATTAGTGCAAACTATGTACAAGGACACAATGACACAAGTATGAGGATTGTTTGGACTCAGACAGGGAATCCCAGTTGGAGTGTGTGAGAATCAGAGGTCAGAACTCATCCGACTGTTGTTCGTATTAGTGATGGACTACATTAAATCAGAGGCTGAAGGTGACAGATCAATAAAGCTGCTGTATGCAGATGATATGGCATTACAGACAGACTCAGCAAAGACTTCAGCAAAATATCATCATCATTTTTTCCCATTTTTCTACATGGGGTCAGGGTGTCCTATCAATTGTTACCATCCCTCTCTATCCAATGCCACTCTCCTGCCTTCTTTGACACTCATAACTGACTGTGCAGGTCTTCTCTCACACAATCCATCCAGCTATCTGCTGGATGCCCTCGTTTCCACTTACTTACTTCCTGTCTGTCCCAAATCTTCTTCATCAGTATGCTTTTCTGCACATGTGCATGACCCTCCGTAATCTGTTCTTTTTGACCTTTTTTGCAACTGGAGCTACTTTGGTTTCTGCAGCTGTGTCTTCATTTCTTTGTCTGTCCCACAGTGTGAATCCTACCATATGTCTCAGGTACTTCATCTCCATCACCTCTAGTTTCCTCAACAGCTCTGCCTTTACTGCCCAGGCTTCTGTACCATAGGGTAGTACTGGTAGCAGCATGTTTTGTACACCTTACTTTAGAGCTTCTTTGGCATTCTTCTGTCATCAACTACACCTGCCACTGTGTGGCAGTTGGCTGCAGCACCTCTGATTCTAGCTCTGACCTCCTCATTAGACCTCCCTTCTCCTCAACCACCCTTCCCAGATACTTGAAGCTGTTAACCTGTTCCACTACTTTCTCTTCTATCTCAGTTCTCAACTTCTTCTGATTTCCCCATTTGCTGCCATTACAATTGTCTTATCTGTACTCAGTTTCATCCCATGTGTCTTCAGTTTTGCATTGCATTTCACTTTCCTTTGTGTATGTTCTTGCTCAAAGTCTGCTTGTAATGCCATATCGTCTGCATACAGCAACTTCGTTGATCTGTCCCATCTGACCTGTTTGCTAATGTCGTCCATCACCGGTATGAACAGCAGTGGGCTCTGAGCTGAACCATGATGCCCACCCGTTCCTACTGGTAACCCCTCTGTCAGACCAAACATTGTTTGTACTTTAGTCATAGGGTCTGTGAATATAGCCCGTACTGCTTCTACCAATGTTTCTGGGACTTCAAACCACCATAGGACTGCCCAAATCCACCTTCTTGGGACCTTGTCATATGCTTCCTCCAGTAAGGGTAGGAATTCCCAGTTAGACTCTTTCTTCATCTCTACCTTCTTTTCAACTATCTGACATTGGGTGAGTTGTGCTGCATCCTAATCTGAATTCAAACTGCTGATCTTCCATTAAACTTTCTACTACTGTGTGTATCCATTTATCAATCACCCACTCCCACACGTTCATGCAATGTAACAGGAGTTTGATACCCCTGTGCTGCCCACAGTTGTGAATGTCCCCTTTGTTCTTGATCACTAGCACTAGCATGATTGTTCTCCAGTCATCTGGGATGCACCTTTCTCTCCACAATGCTAATAGTATCCTCATGAGCCATTTCTCCCTATCTTACCCAACATCTTTATCATATCTTCTGTGACCTCATCTGAGCCTGCTGCTTTCCCTGACTTCATTTTCCTTAGTGATGTTCTTACTTCTGCTATGGTGGGCTCCTCCACTTCTCTCACTGTAGGCTGTGTCTGGGGCAGCACAGTTTTTGTATTTTTTTTTTCATTCAGAAGCTGCTAGAAGCACTTCTTCCATCTTTGATATCCTTTGGACTGGTGAGCAGGTTGTTTTTACATCCTTTGTGATGGTATCTGTCTTCTTTACCTTTCTGTCTTTGCCTTGCAACCTGATATATTTTCTTTGTGACATCTACTGACTCACTTTACAGAAGATGATAGAGTGCCACTGATGCCCTGTTCTTTGTTACTGCAACTCCTTTCTTAGCTTCTTTGTTAGCCAACCATTATTCCTTCCTAGCCTGCTCTGTTTTTTTTTTCTGTCTCCCAGTTTTTTCTGCACTCTTTCTTTCTTCTGATGACTTCCTAAACTTCTGCATTGTACCATGAGCGTTCCTTATGTACCTTATTTCCATACCTGTCTCAGTCACATAATTGTTCTGAAGTCCACACACATGCTGCATTGAGGTGTTGTCATTCTTTTTCAACTCCACTTCTTTCCTCTTTTTCTTAAGGTGTTAGAGCCATGAGAAATTCCTTGAACTCTTGTGCTTTCTCTCCAGTCAACTTCCAGGTCTTTAGCATGGCCTTGTTTGGTCTTAGAGCCTTCTCTGACCACTGCCTGCAGCTGACCATGACAACCAGTGGTTTATGCTGTGGGCTGGCTGTTTCACTGGGAATGACTTTGCAATCGCTGATTCTACCCCAGTGCCCTTTCCTTGCTAAGATGAAATAGTAGAGCAGTATGGATAAGGGAATGGAATGCAAAACTGGAGGTATATAAACAGAGTACAGATATGACAATTGTAATGGCAGGAATTGGGGGAAATCAGAAGCTAAAAACTAAGATAGAAGGGAAAGCTATTTATCTGGGAAGGGTAATTAAGGAGAAGGAAAGTCTGAATGAAGAGGTCAAAGCTAGAATTCGAGGGGCTGCAGCCAACTGGTATAAAGTGTCATGGGTAGTGTGTGACAGAACACCAAAAAAGTTAAAAAAATATGGCGTACAAAACAGTGGTCCAACCAGTATTACTGTATGGTACAGAAACCTGGGCAGTAAAAGCAGAGCAGTTGAGGCAATTAAAAAGTTCTTGAGAACAGTGGCAGAATGTACACCATGGGACAGATGAAGAAATTATGACAGAGCTCATACTGCAGAGAAGAGCTCAGAGAGAACAGGCTATGTTGGGAAAAAAAAAGATTTGGGAGACACAGGAAGCAGGCAAAAGGAATCAAGGATGTCCTGCCAAGAAATGGACAGATCACCTGAAACAAGACCTGCAGTAGTCAGGCATGAATGTGAAAGAAGGCAGGAGAGTGGCAATGAATCGAAGGAGATGGTGATGATTAATGTGACACCATGACCCCACATAGAAAGAGATGTGAAAAAGATGGGCTGATGATGATGATGGCTGAAGTCTTCATACTTTTCACAATAAAAACTTGGAAGCACTGCAGTGCAAACTGGACTCTTTTGCCACATCCAGAACAAGCTTTGCAAGGACCATTCTCCAGGGAATCCTGGCAGCTTGAATTCATTCTTTCTCACTAAATACGAGTAAGCTGGGGTACTATACCAATCTAGCTTAGGCAGCATTGATCTAAATGTTGAAAATATTACAACTGTTTAAGTAAACTCAGATCACTGTTGCAGTAGTCATCCTTTCCATCCAGCCACCTCACTTGTTTTCTTGCTACATGTGTTACCAATTTTTTTGTCCCTTTCTTAACTTTTTTCTTTCCAGGCTGCAGCCTCTCTTATCAGGGACAGAGAGCTCTGAAGCTTTTGATGTCCAGATTGCCTTTTTGTATGTCTCTGCTTGAGCCAATGGCAGTTTGGAAGTGTGGAATGTGCCCTAAAGCTTTGAAAGCTTGCATGCAGTCATAGCCTGGTCAACAATATACCCCATAAAGTTTAGGATACTGCAACAGTGATATAAATGTTGAACATGCGGTGATAGGGAGGACTGAATTACAAAGAGGGGAGGGTGGTAGCATACAAGAAAGAGAAGCACCTTGACTAAGGATATTCTGGAGTGATGATTCCCTTTCTCACTGCCCAGAGCAGGACTAAAGAAGGGCATCAGACCCTCTTGTGATTGTCTCTGCTGGACATTCCCGCAGCTGGCACTGAGCTGGCACTCTCTTAGTTGCACCAATGGACTACAAACTCCATCAGCAGCTTCTCCATCTGTTACTAAGCGACACATTAGAGCCTAGTGACAGTGTTACCACAAAGTGTGATATACCCTCTCCAGTAACTTACCACCAGAAGTCACCAAGGAACCTTCCAGACCACCTCCCACCACATAACTTATATCACTCTGTGGAGAGGCAGACCTGGAGCCAAACAGAGAACCAGCAAGTGAAAGCAGGACAGAGTAGTGGGGACCAGTGCAGCACCACAGACACAGCTGTGCCTGACACTGCATAAAATAGTATCAGAAATGGAGAAAAATAAAACAAGCATAAAATAAATGTTGGAGGAATAGAGAGAGACAGGAAACATACATATTTATATCATGTCTGTATCTGTCAGGCATGCAAACAGCTACTGAAGGACTAAACATATGCTAGGTAAGCAATAATACCATGGGCATAATTATGACTAGGCATAGTATGACATACATTCCTACTGGAAGACACTGGTACAGGGGTTCAGTCCTAGATGTTACCAAAGTACCCAGGGAATGTTTCTTACAGTTAATGTACTTCATTTTTATTTATTTACATTTGGTTACTGGCAAAGTCTGACTAGACAAGAGTCTATTTTCAGTGGAGGCCCAAGGATAAAAGCTCCAGACAAACACATATTAAAATACTAAATGTCATGTAAATATTACAAATACAGAATTAAAAAAAAATAAATATAACTGGCAATTGGCACTGGTAATTTGTAAACAGGCAGCAGAGGACAGAAAGAAATAGCATTTTATACATTAGAGATGAAAACAAATACCTTATCTGACAGTACAACATGTTTTGGGATGAGTTAGACTTGCCTAAGCATCTACAGTATATTAAACTAATTAATTTGATTAAATACTGTTTCCAAAAAGATTTAAACCCTAAACAATGATAAGAGAAGAGAGTACAGGAGTTGTATAGAGGGGGTTGAGGTGTGGTTGGAGGATCTGTCTGGGTGAGAGATCCTATCCGGGGTTAGTACATGAGCAGATCCATGTGGATGTTAGATGATTTTTTAGTAATTTCTTGAAGTTGTTTGTGCTTGAGGTGGATCTAGATTAACGCAATGGGGAAACTCAGACCAATGGAATATGTGCGGTGTGCTCTTATGGATATGTAGAAAAGAAAATGGATGAAGAAAGGCTTTATGGACAGGACCACTGATATTGAAAACACTGATCAATATACTCACCGTTCCTGTGCCATTTACTAAAGGCAGACTATACAATGAAAGCAGTAAGGGTATCTGTCAGTGCAAACTGTACAGATATCATTTTGCAAGCTACATTTTATTATGGCAGTTGTCTTCCTTACCCCTCCATCTGAAGAGATGCTACGTATGCTTTTCTGGTTTCTTCTATCTGATCAGGAGAGGAAAAACAGTATGAAAAATGAAAAAGGACATAATATGGCATCAAGGCCTCTTGTACTTATCAGTAAATTAGACTAAAATGGACCAATTATGAATACTTTCTGAAGATCTCAGGAGCTCTCTCTCTCTCTCTCTTTCTGTAACCTCTTTGTCTCATTGGTACAGAACATCTAGGTGGTGTCTGTTGAGGTCACTGTAATATTGTCTGTGTTATTCACCAGAATATTTGATGCCAGCTGCAGTAGTCAGCAACCTGGCAAAGTTGTCTTAGGCATCCATGTTATACTGGGGACTCTCAAAGAAATCCCCAAGCAGGTGATCACAGTGGTATTTGTACATAAGGCACAGAAATGTTTTTGACTCTTCAGAGCACCAAAAGGGAGCTCTGCCATCTTTAGTGCCATTTAAAGCCACGGCCAGTTAACAGGTCACAATCCAGAGGAATATGGTGGCACACTGTGTTCAATGTACATTCCTGCAACAGACTAGAGAAGTGCAACATTGTGGACTTAGGGTGACATGTCAGTGTCCCACCATATTATGTCTCATATATACTTGAAATGTCAAGACGGAGTTAGGTTGCAAAGACCATGATGTCATGAGTGTAACAGCAGCGCAGTACCCACTTTTGTTTCCTGCTCTGCATATTATTACTTCTATGGGCCATAACAAAAAGATATATATTATCCACAGTGACCTGCCAGCACAGATACAAAGCACTTCACAGGTCCATCATGAAAGAGCACTATCTGAGGCAAGCTTTGTGGCACACCCTTTGTTATGTCTACATTGCAATAAAAGTGTGATTCAGAGGTATTCACTTAAAATTGGCTCATTGGTTTTAATTGCTGCTCAACGACCCTCAAAAATTGAATGACAGAAATAGCCTTGGTCACTTCTGTGCTCATCGCATAACATAATTTGCTACTTTTAGCAGACAAAGAGTGGATGCAGCTTCCAGTATTGAACTTTAAGTAACATGGTCATTACCCTAGTAAACAGCTATGAACCTATGAACTTATTAAAAATGAGGTGGGAGGGATGGGGGTACTACCTACAAATTTTGGGAAACTACAGCTTTAGGTTATTTGTTGATTTAAATTACATTTCAATGGAGATGGAAGGTTTGAGTTGACCAGCAGGGGGGTTGTGATACAAAGTGGGGAGACACAAGGGTTAGAAACATACTGACAGAAGGAGGACAAATGGCAATTGGGAGGACAGGTCTACAGACAGGAGAGGGAGGGGACACACAAGGAAGGGGAATACCATGGCTGTGGATAGGGAACAGTGATGGCTCCCTTTCTTGCTGCCCTAGCAGGACCTCGGCAAAGAGGACAGTCTGGGGTCTGTCTACTCTATGAATGCCGTTTCTGCTTGGCTTTTTTATTTATTTATTTGACACTTGTCAACTGGGTTGGTCTGACTGAGCCAATGCCCATTTTCAATGGAGACCTGAGGAGAAAAGCTCCAGAGCTTTAAAAACATCATTCGAAAACGTAGACTGAAACATAACATTTGAGACATAAATTGTGGTTAGTTGTGTCAACAAAAAAGATACATAATAGTGGAGACATTTTAGGAGGCTAAAACAACATCATATCAGAGAAAAGGGAAATTTACAGGAGTTTAAAACATCATGCCAGAAAAAAGGAAGTTTACAGGAAACATCAACTGAAACAATTGCATAGTTACGGAGGCAGATATAAAGTATTGTTAAAGATAAGAAGCATAAGATGTGGAGTGAGATAGCTTAGGAGTTATGGGGAGATTTAGTAGAGGTGCTAACAAGGTAATAGGCAGGAAAGGAGGGAAGGGAGGTAGGGAAAGGGAGGGGGCCAGGGGGGAGTTATGTAGGGTCATGTCAGCAACAGATGCACAAATTTGAGAGGGCATCTTTTAGTGCTTTTTTGAAACTATTTGTGTGTGCAGTGGCTCTTACATTGTAAGGGAGTTTGTTCCAGGGTAGAGATACTGAGTGCTTAGAGCAAAGTTTTCCAATGGTTCTTTTGGGCTTGTATACATCCAGTAGATGTTGTCAGAGCTTTGGAGGGTGTGTTTTGGGGTATAGAAGGATAGTAGAGAAGAAAACGAGAAGGGCAGGTAGTGGGTTTGTAGAGGATGGCGTGAATTATTTAAAGCTGTGATAGCAGCAGTTGTTGAGGAAATTCTAACCACTGTAGATTCATTAGTGAAAGGCAGTGGTGGGAGGTGTAAAGCTGGTTCGAGACAAATCTAGCGGTTTTGTTACAAGTTTGTTCAAGTTTGTAAGTTAGAGTGGCTTTTAGGTTTGTTAGTATAGGAGAGGCATAAAGGAGACTGGGTAGAAGGTATGCCTGTGCCAGTGAGAGTTTGGGTTCTGTAGTGAGGCATTTTTTGTTCCTATAAAGCAGACCTAATTTTTGGTTAGTCTTTTTGATACAGTGCTGAACATGTAAGTCAAATTTTAACTGATTGTCTGTGATAGTACCAAGAAGCTTTGTATGGAATTCTGCTTTAATAATAGTGTTATTGAGTTATGAGATGGCACTGGAAAACTCACCAAGACTCTGCCACAGCTTGCTGTGAGGGAAAGGTTAGTTTGCTTTTGCTTTCTTGGACTTTGTATTACTTTATTGCTGTTTTCTATTTTGTATGCTAGGATTTGTTTTCTTTACACTGTGTTTTACTTGTATTCTGCTTTTAATTGCATATTAAAACTTGAAAAAAGACCAAAGCTGGGTCTCTTGTGAGTCAGACAGAATTTTTCCCACCCTCCTAGCCTGTTACTGTTGTGTCCTTAAACACCACTGTCCTTCTAGTTGCCTACCACTATGTTAATTTGACCATATATCTCCTTCCCTCTCTCCTTTCACTGGCTAGTGTGAGTAAGCACAAAATTACCATTTTGTGAAATCACTCCCCTTCAACTATTACTGCCAATCATTAGCGGACCGGAGTTCCGCTGTGGCGACCCCTTACTGGGAAAAAGCAGAAAGACAAACAACTCCCCTTCAACTATTTAAATTTATTGGCCATCCCACTGTATTCCATAGCACCAGAATACAAAAGTGCCTACCTTCTTTCAATCTATCTTGCTCTTTTAAAAATAGTGGCTCTCCACTTAGCTAAAACTTTAGTTACCCACTTCCATATCTTACTGCTTAGTGTACACTGCAGTGTTTAGGATAAACCATATTTTTCATCTTACATTTGAATTTCTATTGCAAGACCACCATTAGAGAGCCAACATTTTGCCTCTCAGCAGTCATCTTGGGAATAATGCTTCTGTTTTCTTCTGGTGAGAGAAGAAGTACAGAGACATTATTTCCTGGAGACTGCTGATCACCAGAAATCCTAATAACCGCTTTATAGGTGACAGCCTGGAATCTGTACTTATATTCTGGTCCTGGTGAGAGAAGGAGCAGAGTGCATTGATTCCTGACTGTTTTTGGTTGAAGAGTGAACGTCTGTGATTAACATTCCTGATTGGTCTGATTGCTGTTCAAGGCATCTACCAGTAAAAAGCTACCAACCTTGTATCATCTGGGACAAGACTGTGGATCACTAGACAGGCTGTAGCCTGTTTCTCATCTTGGGATTGGTGATAGCCTTTTGCTTCTGTTGAGAGAAGAAGCAAAGGAGTATTGTATTCCCAACAGAGTAAAGCTGTGGTGAAACCAGCATTACTAGTAGCCACGCAGTAGCCATTCATGCGACTCCCCTCTTTTCATCATTCTTGACAAGCTAAATCTTTGTTTTCGGTAAGTACTGCTTGATTTGTTTCTAACTTCAGAATATCTGCCTAATAATTCATCCTTAAATTTTCAGGGTCTACATATTAGTTTCCCCTCAGACACCTTGAGAAACATTTTTCCTGTAAAAGCACAACTGAAATTTCTCCAATACCTAGTTCCACACAGGAAAACTAGTTTGGAGTGGCAAGCACTGTCCCATAGTTGCAAACTGGATACTCCTGAAAGTGATTGATATTCCTGCTCCAACTGTCTAATAAATAAATGTCTATTGCAATGGATATGAACTTTCCAACTGTCTCCATTACTGGCTTGGTGGATATGGGCATCCTGAGGCAATGAAGAAATTACCTCATGTTTACTGACAACCAGTTAATTCTCAAACTGATATTGTATGTAAGAGATGTATTTACACAACATCACTGGAGGCAAAGCTCTCACATAAATGTAGTCCTAATGTCAATAATGTTGTCAGTAGTATACATGCTGCACCCATCACGCACAATTCAAAACAGACATATAGACCCACATATACTGAGGCACTTACATATAACCTTCCTAAACCACAAATACCTCCTAGACAAAGTACACATAAGAAATACCCTCAGCAGTCCCAAATGCACTCTTTCAAAACAACACCTGCATCAACACATAGAACTACATCTCATAGAGCCTCTACCTCTAAGCCCATAAGGCAAGATACCACACAATCCAACAGTCTAATCATTGGAAACTCCATTGTGAGACACATTGATGTTCCTCTCACCAGGCTGAGTAAGGACAAAGTCACGGTCAGTTGCTTATCAGGGGCTAGGATCCACCACATTACGTGGGCACTCAGGTCATTGGACCACAATTATCAATATGACTCAAGTCATAGTCCATGTGGGAGTAAGTGACCTGAGACATACTATCCTAGACTGTATGAAGAGAGACATGGAGCTCTCGGAATAGGTGTCTCAGGCTGGTATGAGCCTAGCACTGAGCAGTATTTTACCTTCTCCAAGGATGATGCCACAATATGAACAAAAGATGAATGACTTTAACAATTGACTTAGTTTCTGGTGTCATTCTAAGGGCATGCAATATTTGTCAGAATGAAAGGAGATGGTCAACAAACCATCCTGCTTTGCCAGGGATGGTCTGCACCTCTTCCCCCCTAGGCTTTCGAATATTAGTTAAAACATTGTCTTCCCCCTTAGTGCCTTTTTTAGGCAATGCCAAACTGAAAGTGCTTCTGATATAGCAAATCAAAACCAAGAAAATCTAAAGGTATTACTGCTCAATGCTAGGAGTCTAAACAAAAAACTCCACTCCCTAGAAGCTCTCTTTACCTTAGAGAATGCTGATGTCTGTGCGGTCACTGAGACGTGGTTTAAAGCCATGGAGAGCACACCAACAGTGCAAGGTTATAATGCCTTCCACACATTTAGACCAGCTACTTCAGAGGCAGGGACTAAAGGTGGAGGTGTCTCTATTTACATTAGAAATAAATATATTTTAAGGCTGGTCAAACAGGACAATGCACTTGAGCTGCTCCATGTTCATATTACCATAGGCAAAACCAAATACCACTTTCTTGCAAGCTATAGCACCCCCCCCCCCTCTATGACCCAGGAAACCCATACCATGTATTTAAACCTATTAGAAACACTAACCATCCAACCCAATACCATATTCATGGGTGACTTTAATTACCCCAGTATTAACTGGGAATCCTATACATCACAAAATGTACATACATAGAGATTCCTGGATTTTGTAAACACAAACGCCCTGGAACAGATAGTCACTACACCAATCAGGGGCGTAACCACACTGGATCTGGTCCTCACTAATATGGGAGAGTGCTGCACACCCCCTACTGTAATGTCTTCCTTGGTAAGGTCAGACAACAAAATGGTCTCCTTTGAAGTAAAAATAAAACCTTGACCCCCAGCTAAACCTGGAATATTCAGGAACTATTCTAAGGGTAGCATCCTGCTATTAAGTGAGAACCTGGCAAACTGTAAAGCCCCCATAAACCCCAAGAACACTGCTGCCTATGCAGAACTGTTTACAGAAACCCAGTGCAAGCATGTTAGTAGCTGCATAGCTGTACCCACCAGGAAGAAGTACAGAACTAATTCAAAAAACAAGCCACCCTGGTGGAATCACAAAACCAATAGGCTGTATAACAAGAAAAGGAAAATCATGGCAAAAAATAGGAGGTGCAGCACCCAGCAGGATAAAAGCACTCTCATCAAACTAAACAAAGAACTCAGAGGACAAATAAAGTCTACCAAAGCCAAGTTTGAGGTAATTCTGGCCACCCAGGCCAAGGACAACCAAAAAGCATTCTTTAGGTATGTCTACAACCTCAAAGGCAATACACAATTGTGTGCAGAGCTCATTGTAAATAGAGCCAGCTATACTGAGCCAGAATATATTGCAAACCTCCTGACTGGTAAATTCAGCTCCAACTTTAACCCTCTCTCCCCATCAATCTTCCCTCAGGAAATATCATCAAATATAACTCCCCCTACTATCACTAGGGAACAGGTCCTTAATGCTCTAAGACCAAGAAAACTACATCAGTGGGCCCAGACAGTATCTCAGAATGTCTTCTAAATAGCACAAAACATGACCAATCAGGCCTCTGGAATTGTTATTTAACTGTAGCCTCCAAGCAGGCTTCATGCCTCATGAATGGAGAAAGGCAACAGTCATCCCTCTGCACAAAGGTGGGCCATCTACAGACCCTGGAAACTACAGACCCATAAGTCTCACTAGTCTTATATGTAAAGCCATGGAAAGAATTATCATGGCCATGATCAACAGAGATATAGTAATCCCCCAGACATTGGACTCAACCCAGTTTGGTTTCATCAAGGGCAGATCATGCCTACTCAACCTGGTGGACCTCTTTGAGAAGGTCACCAAAGCAATGGATGAGGGCAAAATCGTTCACACTGCCTACCTTGACCTGGCCAAGGCATTTGACACAATGCCTCACTCAGGCATTGTTGACATACTCAAGAGGTTAGGCACAAACCCATATTTCACCCAGTGGATAGCCAACTGGCTCACAGACATGACCCAGGAAGCTAGAATTGGGGACTCCACCTTTACAAAGAGGACAGTCACAAGTGGAGTCCTCAGAGATCAGTCCTTGGACCGCTCCTTTTTGTCACTTCTTAGAAGTCAAGACTGATGTCAGTGGTCGCTGGCCGACTAAATTTGCAGATGATTACAAATTAGGAGCTGTCATTGAATCTCTCACTGACACAAATGTTCACCAGGAGGGGGCTGACATAGATAAACAACTGGTGTCAGAGCCATGGACTAAAACTAAATGCCAAGAAATGCATAGTAGTAGTATCCTTTGGGAAGTCATCCATCCCTGATAACTATCATATTGACAACACACACCTTAGAGTTGACCCAGTAGTCAGGGACTTAGCGACACACATAGATAACAATCTAGCCTTTGACCATCACATGTCTATATGGTGAGGAAATCATACTATGTTGCGCAACTTATAAACAAAGGTATGGCATCTAAGTCCAAGGAAGTCATTCTTTCACTGTATTCGGCATTCATCAGACCTATCATTGAGTACAGTTCCCCCTTTGGTATGTACCTAACCAGGCATATCCAACAACTGGAACATCCACAGAGGTTCCTCACTAAAAGAATACAGGGAGTAAGTAAAATATCCTATGCAGACTGCACAAAGGCCTTATCCCTGTATTCTGTCTTCTACAGGTTTTTGAGGGGAAATCTATGCCTGGCATACAGGGCATTTTCAGACCCCACTCCGATGGACCTCTTGCATGCTCAGAAAAGAAACAACACTAGAATTACCCATCCTAAAGACTTAAACCTTGCTTGTGATATAAATAGGACCTGCTGGAGAGATAGGTATGTATCCCAAAGACTACCCTGTCTATGGAACAGGCTCCCCATCCATGTAAAACAGAGATCTTCCCTAACCCAATTCAAGTGCAACTTGGATAATTGGATGGGAAACCAGAAATTCATCCCTGGTTTGGCACCTATATCTCTAAAGGACATAGGTAACCTGTAAATGGTTCATCCCAGGCCCATGTTTCTAAATGGCTAGGCTAGTGAAAGCGGATAATGTACACATACTAAACCTAGAGTACTTGATAATAGTTTTCAGTCTTGCTCACAAACACTGGCTAATCTACAATGTATGTACTGTACCTGGGTACTATGTATGTATTCCACCTATGTTCCAAATTTCAGCTGTACACCACAAATCTATTAATTACCTTTATTTTAAATTAATATTTTTTTGTTTGTTCTTTCCACTGTAACTGTTGATGTGCTGCATACCACTGTAAAAACAAGTCTTGTGTAATTTGTGTGTATACTGATCATGTCTAAATAATTAAATGTATCTGTAATTTTTCTATGTGGAGCTTTTCTCCCCAGGCCTCTGCTGAAAAAGGGCCTTTTCAGCTCAATCAGACACCCCCGGTTAACAAACGTAAAATAAAATAAATAATAAAAAAGAAATGTTTTGTCTCTCAAACCCCTGCTTACACTTGTCATAGGCATCAGAACTTGTTAGAGATTTGGGATGCATGTCTAGGCTTAAAAAGCCCTTGTTGTCATTAGTCTAGTAAACGCCTATGAACCTATAAAGTTAGTTTTGTTATGAGAGAGAGAAGTTTTTGTTTTTTGGGACTGAGTATAAGCTGGTTTTCTGAAAGCCAATTTTCAATAGAAAGGAAAGAGTTCTGGGTAAGTGTGTGAAGTTGAGTGAGATTGTCTGAAGGGGAGATTAAAGTAGAGTCATCTACGAATTGTATATGAGAGGAGTGACAGGATGACATGTAAAGATTGTTAGCAAATATGTTGAATAGTAGTGGTCCGAGAATAGAGCCCTGGGGGACTCCTGTTTGGATGGGGAAGAAAGGAGAGCAGGAGGTGAGCCACTTTACAGACTGAAGTTTGTTGGTAATGTAGCTGCAGAACAAGTTGAGAGTGGGAGTTGGGAAGTTAAGGTCAGTTAGTTTTGTTAGAAGCTTTTGATGTAAGACTGTGCCAAAGGCTTTTGAGAGATCTAGGAACAGACATGAGACCAGTTTGTTGTGTCTCTAGCTTCAGCGACAGTATGTATAAAAGATATAAGGACTGTAGCAGTACTATGGTTGAGGCAAAATTATTAGAAACATTTCTTGGAGATGGTAATTGAGAAGTTGAGCATGGATGCATTTTTCAAGGATTTTTTGAAAGTGGGGACAGTATAGCTATGGGCCTGAAGTTGGATGGTTCAGTAGATGTTCCTTCTTTGTGTAGAGGTATGCTATAGAATGTTTTCCAGATATTAGAGACTATAGATTCCTGGATAGATCTGTTGATTCATATAGAGACTGAATAAGCTATAGAGTCAGCAGCGAGCTTTAAAAGGGGAGGGATAATTTATAAGTTGAGGGAGAACATGGCTTTTGTTTGCTGAGGAAAGATTTTATGTAAGCAATGGGAACTGGTTTTAGTGAGAAGGAGGTTTCATCAGTTGGTGGTGGGGATGGAGTTGGAGGGTTGGATCTGGGGGCTTTTTGGGTTAGTTTGTTGATGGAGTCGATAAAGTATGATTTAAGAAAGGAAGCAGTTGCTTGTAGAAAGTTGTTAAGGCAGGGGTTTGGTATAGTAGGATTTCCAGGGTGAAGTATCCTGTTGATAGTACTTTAGAATGTTTTAGGATTGGAGTTGTGGTTTGTTTGTGTCATTAAGTAAAAAGTTTTTCTTGTCATTGTTCATCTGTTTTTTGGTACAATTTCTGAGTTCTTTATAGTTTTGAAGATGTGTAGGGGATTTGGATTTTAGACAGGTTTTCCAAGCACTATTTCTTTTTGTGCATTTGTGCATTAGTGTGTGAGTGGCCTGTGTAAGCCAGGGAGCAGTGAGTAATTTTATCCTTCTTTTCCTGATTGAAGCTTGGGAGTTAAGGATGTCTAGAACAATATGGTTACATTTTTGAAAGGCATCATTAAGGGGAAGGTTTTGGAGGAAGGATCAGTTGATGGAGGACAGTCTATTGTTAAATATAACAGCATTAAAACTAGAGAGTTTATGAAAGTCTTTGTATTTATGAGACCTACACAGTTGGAGGGCATGTCTATGGATACAGGTGGGCAGGTGGTCACTTATCGTATCCGGCAATGTGCTGGGGTTGTGGCAAAGGTTTGGATTAAAAGTTGGGATACAGTCAAAAATACAGTTGGTACTAGAGTGTTTGTTTATTTGGGTTGGGGTTGAGATTAGTTGGGAGAAGCCATAAAGATTAATGCAGGAGTTTGGAGAGTCAGTGCTTAGTGTTTTCCAATCTATGTTTACATTCCAAGGATAATTGTTTTGTAGGCTATGGTGTGAGAGATCCAGGAAAAATGTGTTCGAGGATGGGGATGTTGTTACCTTAAGGGATATAAATTGCAGTGATTGTAAACTTTTTATGATTGTTTAAATAATTTACTACAGGTAGATCAGTGGGGTGAAGGTTAGGGAGTGGCCTAGAAAATGAGGATAGGTTAAGTTGTTCTGAGTAGAGTATAGCAATGCTTCCTCCTTTTTTTTGAACCCTATCCAGGTGCAAGATATTATTTCCGGGTGATAGGAATTCATTATCAGAGATATGAGGCTTTACCCAGATTTTGGATAAAATTATGATGTCAGGGGTATGTTAGGCAATCAGTGAATGGAATTTGGTGGCTGTGTTAAGGATACGTTGGATGTTCATAGATAGAATGGATTTTAGTTGAGGAGGAGGAGAAGGGGTGTGGAGGAGGTGTAGAAAGAGGGGAGAGAGGTATAGGAGGGTGGGTTTGGCTAGAGGGACAGGTGTAGGGACCACGATTAGGGTGAATATCCCCAGACAATAGTAGAGTTAGGGTAAACATAGTCAGAAGAGCAGTGTTGGAGTGATAGGTGTGGTATTCTGGCTTAGTTTTTGGGGGGAGTGTGGAGAGAAAGAGTAATTTGATCCTATGTAGGTGTGCATAAGAGAAGTTGCATAGTGAGGGTGTAATTGAAGAAATGTGTTAATTGTCTCAGTTAGCATGCTGAGCTGTGCCAGACAGTACTTTGCCTCTGACAGTGGCTACAGGCATCAAGCCACTGGTCCACTAACTCCATCAGCACCTCCTCCAGCTCCTACTGCATAACATACCAGAACCTAGTTGAAGTCTCATACCTCCTGCCAGTTATCTACCACAAGAGGCCACCAAGGAACACCCCAGGTTACCTTTTGTCACATAACATATGTCGCTCTGTGGAGATGCTGACCTGGAGGCAGATGAGGACTTGGCTGTAGAAGACAGGGCAAGGTAACAAGAACTATTGCCACACCAGACACAACTATGGTTGGCACTGCATACAGTAGTAACAGAAACAGAAAAAAAAATAAAAAAGAAACATAAAATGAAATATAAAGAAAGCAAAAGACAAGGAAAACATTAGTGCTATGTCTGTATCTGACTGTCAGGTACTAAGGTAGCTACGGAAGAACTAAACATCTGCTACGTATGAAATGATACAGGGGCAAAGGTATGATCTGGCATAGCATGGATATGCTCCTACTGGAAGATGTTGGTACGAGGGTTCAGCCTTGGATATTAACAATAGTCCCAGGGAGCATTTCTGACAGATAATATAATTAATGTGCTGGGGACAGCAGAAGTCATGAAAGGTGTGGAGGCATGCCAGTATGGATATATTGTGAGACAACTGGACATGGCCACTGGTACAGAATATGCAGGCCAACATGCTCACTATGATTAAAGCATTAACTCTGCAATGCAG
The DNA here is from genome assembly GCF_019279795.1 of Protopterus annectens. NCBI lineage: Eukaryota > Metazoa > Chordata > Ceratodontiformes > Protopteridae > Protopterus > Protopterus annectens. The sequence goes on along the minus strand of NC_056748.1, from coordinate 57,028,566 downwards.
CATTAAGCTGCGACTCATGTTAAACCCTTTGTCTAGTGATAAGAGTGCTGTGCTGTGTTGTGATTATGTTATTTACTGCTGGCACTACTAAGCTCTTTCATTTTGGGGTTGGTTACAAACATAATTAATTTACAATCAAAGTGTAAAAATATATGTAATTTCTGGAATAAAAATGATTGCTCTGTGTGAAGAAGAAGAAAAAAACAAGTGTCGACACTGAAGTAACACTCTTGCGCATGGCTGTGGATCCTAAATGTCATCTATCTGCTTACCACATCTTTCAGGACTATTTATAAATTAATAGTGGTCTGGCCTTCTTCAATGGTACATATTTATTTTTTATCAATTCAGATTCTCCCTAATTTTATGACCTGATATACATGTCTTCTATGTGAAAGATGGAAGCGCTTAATCTTGGTGTGTTTTTATTGCAATAAAACAGAGTTCATATACAGGCTTGTTTGGTGCATTTTCCATGTGGTTCCTGGTCTTCTTTTATTCGCACTGCACCAGATATTTGTATTTTATCATCCAGAAAGATGCCCAGATATAATGAAAATGTAATTGGTTTTATCAACTGTCTATGTAGCTGGTATCATAATAGGGAGGTCCAGTATGTGTGAGCTGGGGATAAGATGATCGGCAGTAGAACTTGTTTTGACAAGGATGCCCTGCACCTTTCATTCCATAGATTCTGCATACCAGCCAAAGCATTTGCGGCCCCCCACAGTGCTTCCTGTAGGCAAAGTTCACCTTCTGGACATTATGACATAAGAAAAAGGTTTGCAGTAAATTCCAATCAGGCCCACATCAGGGTTGCCCTGCTTAGTATCACAAGTCATAATAATCAGCTTCCAGATTTCAAGGATCTCCTGTATCTCGAACACATGCAAATCTGTGTTGTAACAGAGAATTTGTTTTAATAGATAAATAGCACTCCCTCTTTACTAGACTGCAGCACACAGTCATTTGCAGCTGCCTGAAACAGTGAGGGGGTATCAGTATTTGTCAGATACCAATTATCTCAAGATAGATTCTCCATGACTCACAGACAGAACATACTAAACTTCAAAACACCCTAAACAAGACTAAGATTTCTAAATGTGCTTACTGAACTAGCCATAGATAAAAATATCTTTCCGATGGGTGACTTCAACAGGAGCACCTATACCACAAAGGCTGAGTATGTCCAAATATTCTTAGCTAGAAAACCTTTTTTTTATTTTGCTAAATATGATTTTCCTAGTAGCAGGTTTTCTAATTCTAGCCTCCTTTAATATCTGTTGCACATCCTGAAAAAAGTGCCTAAATGGGATGAAAATTCTATAATGCAAACTGTTAGGTGGAGATTATGAATGTTGGGGTAGATTAAAGATCCCTTGTCCTCTGTGAGAATATCTACTCTGTGAAGAAGTCTTTTTGTAATTGCCCTTGACCAGATGCATGAGAAGGGAGAACCCATATTATCTGGGCTAACAGGAAGATGTCGGGAGCATATCTGGTAAATCTGTCTTAATCTTTAGAAGAACTTTGAGTATCAGAGAAAGGAGGGGAAGGCATTAAGGAAGATTCCAAGCCAAGTGAAAGAAAAAGTACCTGTTTTCCAGGTCTTTTGTAAGGTGTCCCGGAACAGAAATTGTTTAACTGTTTGTTGATAAAAAAGGCAAACAGATCTACTTGAGTAGTTCTCCACAGATGCAAAATGCCCTGTAAGACCTTTGGTTGTAGCATTCATTGCTGAGGGTCAATCTTTTATCTGCTCAAATGTTTGTTACTGGGTTCTGCTTTGATGGAATATATGAAAACTGAAAAGTAAGATCATCCTGTACATCCAGGTCCCAGGCAAACATGGCTAGTCTGCACAGGGTGATATGATTCTCCCCCAAGTTTGTTTATGTATATCACTGTGGTGTTATCCGTTATTATTAACAATGGATCATAGTTCCACAGCAGACTTAAGGCTTGGATAGCCTTTATTAAAGCCACCATCTCCTTGAGATTTATATACTTGTTCCTGAAATTAAGCTTACACGTGCCAGAATCTTGATGTTTTAAAACTGCCTCCATGCAAAGTCTGAATCATCTGTTGTGACTAAGGAGGAAGAGTGGAGGAAAATAGGTGGCCTGGATTAAGACTTGACTGGCCTACCATAGGAGTTCTTTCTTCATAAAACTGAGCAGAGCACTGGAACCTGATAATACAAGGGGTAAAGAAGCTGTATCTAAGCTTATTAGATTCAGAAAGTGATCACAATAAGATGACACTTTGGGGGGAGATATGCAATGGATAGAGCTGTCTAGCAGGCTCCCTAAAAACACTAACTTGTGAGAGGGTTTAAACAAGATTTTTTTCAGAGTTAGCTTGAACTCCAGCCTGGTAAAAAGGTTTATGGCAAACTGAAGAGCTGCTAAGGAGTCCTGGACTGATGGAACGGAGATGAGTCAATCATCTAAATATGGATGGTGTAAAGTTTGTAAAAGGTTATGACTGAGGCTAAGCACTTTATGAAAACTTACAGAACAGTGGAAATGTGAAAAGGTAAAGATTTAAACTGAAAGCACAACCCCAAAGGCAAAAGTGTGAACTGAAAGTGCATCTCCAGGACAAAGAATCTTAGGAAACACCTGTGCATTTTCTGGATCGGGATGTGCAAACAGGCATCTTTTATGTCCAAGGTTTCAAGAAAATCTTTGACAAACAAAAGGTGTACATGTCTGTAAAGTTAGCATCTTGAATTTCAGAACTAAAAAAAAAAGGTGTTTTCCTTTCATAGGCCCAGTATTGGTCTCCATATGCCTTACTTTCTGGGACCAAGAAACATTTTTACTTTGCCATCTCACATAGTGTGGAGCAAACAGAAAAACTGTGCAGCACTACCTATCACATAGCGTCGAACAAATGGACAAAATGTGCAGTGTTACCTCTCACACAGCATGAAACAAATGGACAATATGAGTAGCACTACGTCTCACACAACATGGAATAAATGAACAAAATGTGCAGCACTACCTCTCACACAGTGTGGAACAAATGGGCAATATGTGCAGCACAACCTCTCACACAGCTTAGAACAGACAAACAAAATGTGCAGCACTACTGCTCACACAGCATAGAACAAAGATAAAATATGCAGCATTACCTGTCACACAGCTTAGAGCAGACAAAACATGCACCACTACCTCTCACACAGCATGCAGCAAATGGACAAAGTATGCAGCACTACTTCTAACACAGGTTGGAACAAATGGACAAAATGTGCAGCACTACCTGTTACACAGTGTGGAACAAATGGACAACATGCACAGCACTACCTCTCACACAGTGTGGAACAAGCAGAAAAAATGTGCAGTACCACCTCTCACACCGTGCAGAACAAACTGACAAAATGTGCATCACTACCTCTCACACAGTGTGGAACAAACAGACAAAATGTGCACCACTACCTCTCACACAGTATGGAACAAACTGACAAAATGTGCAGCACTACCTCTCACACAGCACAGGGCAAATGGATGCAATGTGCAGTATTACCTCTCTCACAGTGTGGAAAAAACAGGCAAAATGTGCAGCACTACCTCTCACATGGCTTAGAATAGACAAAATGTGCAGCACTACCTCTCAAACAGCACGAAGCAAAAGGGCAAAATGTGCAGCACTACTCACACTGTGGAACAAATGGACATAATGTGCAGTACTATCTCTCACACAGTATGGAACAACTAGTAAAATGTGATACCCAGGGGCACTTAATAACAACTTCAGTTAGAAATTCACATGGTTAATAATTGTTTATTTATACTTATTAAAAGGTTATTTTGATGAGGTTATACAGTATATTATTACTTACTGTGGCTATGTGTTAAAAAATATTGCAGCAATGAAAGTTTGACAGACCTTTTCAATGTGGAATACTGTGGAACATGAAATCTTAAACATTCATAATGAGGAACAGTCAAGAGCTATGCTTCCTGTCCTCCCCAGACAAATAAATGTATGCTGCTGCTGCTGCTGCTGCTGCTGCAGAGGGCTGAAGGTGCTACCACAGGGAACTATGCTTCTCAACTGACCCTGAATTTGAAGAATGCCCTTGATTTTGAATCATATTCTTGCTATGCCCCTAATTTTCTGGTAAATCACGGAGGGTCACAGACAAGTCAATAACTTCAGACACTAGAGTGTCTTACTGGTTATTGTTCAGAAGATACCCATTTGTGCAAAACTTGTTGTTTAACATTTTTTAGTAAATTAAAGCAATACATCATTTTTTTCCCTGATTTGGGGTCTTTGTCCCCTATTATTTTGGCTGTGGTCACAATTATTGAGCAAAAAAGTTGAGAGGGCTACAGGGAACCATTTCTCTTAACTTTCCCTGAATTTGCAAATAGTCTCTGATTCTGCCTTATATTGGTTGCCTTGTTCCTGACTTTCTGGTAAATTACTGATGATTACACATTAGTCAACAATGGCAAGCATTAGATTTTCATACTTATTAATGCTCAAAAAATGCATGTTGATACAAAACATGTTGTGCTGTTAACCTTTATAAGTGAATTAGAGTAATATTTAAAAAATGTCCCTAATTTTGGGTCTCCCCCCATTATTTTTAGCTTTGTCAGGAATTCTTGAGAAAAGAAGCTGAAAGGAATGCAGCAGGGAACCATACCTCTGAAATAATACCTCTAAACTATAACAAGTCTCTCAGAAACGAATACAAACACCAACAGCAAAGTCCACAGCAGAGAAACGACAGGCTGCAGCAAACTGTAGTTTGAAGTCTTTTAATAACCTTTAAAACCCATAAAACATTGAATATCTCAAGCGCTTTCACCTGGTTCCTACCAGGCTTTATCAAGATACAAACATAACAAAGTAATGCCCTTAAATACAATAACCATTGGTCACATGGTGTTTTTTTAATTGCTTCAATTTAAGTTAATTAATCAGTCAGAATTACTTCAATTGAATTCCTTTAAAAAACAAATGTTAAAAACCTCACCCACATTATTGCATTGCAAAATGTTTAACAAGCCATATACTTACAAAAAAAATACATTAATACCAAAATACTTCCAGACACATTGTTATATATAACCATATATAACACTACAGTTTCGCTTTACGTAGTTTGAGCACACTTGAAATACTAATACTGTCATTTAAACCTGGGGACCTAGATGCGTCTAATTTTAATTGCCATATAAGTTCTCTATATTCCAGGAATGTTTCCCAGTCTCCTCCCCTATTGTCCTGTGCAACCTGCTCCAGTACCATAAATTTAAGTTTCATATCAGGGCACTGTATATAGTGCTTATAAAAGGTGTTTGTGTCTTTCTTTTTAGATATGTCGTTTACATGTTCACCTCTAAACTATCCCTGATTTTGCAGAATGTCTCTAATGTTGTCAAAGTTTTTTTTGTGATTACAGCATCATTAACATTAACCCCCCCCCTCTCCAATTTTCTACATGGAGTTGCAGTATCTCATCAACTGTCACCACCTTTCTCAGTCCAGTGCCACTCTTTTACCTACTTTGACAGTCATGTCTAACCAACGCCGGTCTTCTTCACACAATCCATCCATCTCTTGGTTTGACATCCTTGTTTTCATCTGCCTTCTTTTGCAGTATGTGGTTGCATAAATACATAAAAAAATTTACAGTTTGATGACAAAAGAATTTTTTGAACCCAGTTAAGAATAAAATATTTGTGCGATTCACCATAAAATAAAATTCATACAAACCGTTTAGAAACAAAGGATGCAAACATCACAGATCAATAAACTTGTAGCTAGTAACTCCAGAATTGTTATTTCTATAAAGGAAGAATCTTCACCTTAAATACCCACTACATGTATTCATTAATATAAAAAGTTACAGAACTGTATGTTTAACATGACAAAATTTACATCAACTTTACAAATTCATTTGCATCAAATGGACATGAAACAAATATTTAAAACTAAAATGAAATGCAAAAAGCAGTATAAGACAATGTGACTTCAAGAATACAGGAGAATGTTTCTACTGATAAACTATATTAGGATTGGTAAGGATCAATGACACAGCAATGGTAAAAGTGATTTTAAGCACCCCACAAGATGAGCAGCAGCAAACGCCACCTGCACATTCCCATCAGGCATGCCTCCCACTAAACTTCATGCCCATACTCTTACAATTCACTGAATAGACAAAGTGATAATTAGACAATGAAAGCAATGTTACAGGTGAGATTTACATGTTATCACATATTAATAGATTAATGTTACATTCCTGTATTACTGTTGGAAGTGGATGAATACTCCCATGACAGTACATGACATTAATTTGACATTAATTCACCTGGGACCCTCCTGCATGCCTAATACAATTAATTTCAGTTTTTAGACCTTAAAATGAAAGAACAATAACACGATAACAAGCTGCCTTCACCTGGTACCCCCGTAACCAAAGAATGCACAACTTGCACCTGCATATTATCTGCTTAATAATAAGATCACTACTCCTCAGACGATGGTACAGGGGGCTGCAGACTTGTGTTGCTTGTTCCTTATATTTTTTCAATGAATGGAGGCTGTCATGAGAGATATCAATGAATAGCATCATTAATTGCATTTGTTTAAGTATTTTATCTGCATTTTTTAATCTTACTAGGAGGCTGCACCTCCCCTCTCTCCACATGGATTTGGGCATTTAATAACACTAGCAACTGTAGTGCAAAAAGTAAATTATGCTAGAACAGTCTCCTTAACAGTAATAAGAGAAGGAAACCACTATTTGTTGCTAGAAGGGAAATCTTGGAATAACTACAATATTTAATGTTATCATGCTATTAATAGTAAAACTACATACAACATAACTATAACCAAGAGACAAAATGTAAAAAACAGGCTGTGAATGAAAAAGCCAGCAGTGTCTAAGAGAAGAGAGGAACACAGGAATAAGGGAATAATAATACTAGGCAAGCAATTAGAGGAATATGAGATGCCTAGCCATGAACAGCTTTAAGTACACAAATGGAAGCCTTCTTGTACCCTTGGCAAGCACTTATTATTGCTTACCAGTGCTGGATATAGGCCATGGTGCAGGGGCAGGTGCCTCCTCTTTTTGCTACTTCGATCTCTACATATACTACCACACCTGACACACATCACTTAATTTAATTTTTAGATATTTCCAGGATTTCTGTTTCTTCTCAGGATGCTATTATGTAGGTTAGACTGTAACACACCATTATGACCTGTCTGCTGCTATGTTATTGGACATAAGAGGTCAGCTGACTTGGTCCACCTCTGCTATTAGTTGAGCCATGCTATATTCATAAAGACTGCCATAGAGGGATAGTAACAGCTCTTGGTGCTCAACTCAGCACTTTTTTTTGTTTTTTCTTTTTTTTGAAAAACTAAAGCATCCACTGATGTAAAGAGAAATTAGGTTAGTATAATTTTTTGTGCTTTTTTAAGAAACAGAAGGAAGATTATCCATTTTAGGCAGTTTGATGCAAACGCCTTGATTTGGCTGCAGTGGCAGTTACTGGAGTTAATTTTACAACTTCATAGTGTCTCTCTCTTTCTATTTCTCTCTGTCTCTATTGCTTGACCCCCACCAACCCACAAGTAGAAAACTTCACAAATCATAGCAGAAGTACATTTAGTAGCAAATATTTTTCTGTAGTGAATGTGTAGTGTACTCAACTGCCCAGCATTTGTTATCTTTCCAAATAAAAATGTATTTGTAGCATACTTCTCAACCCGGAATCATCAACAATCTGGACAAAGGCCCATTAAAAGTAGGTACAACAAGCCAAAAACGTGTACACTGATTAACATAAAATCTGCATATATTATGTAACCACACCCACTCCAAATGGAATTGTGGGATACCAAATTTTAAACACAAATTGAAGAACAGACAAAATATTAAACACAAAACATAACCAGAACGATAGTGTTTTATTTATATTAACATTTGAACTTGTATCATACTTTGAACTTGTGTAAAACTATAATACAATTTTCTTTTATAAAATTAAAATGAACTTCTTCTACACTAATATTAAATAACACAAAATATAACCAGAACAAAAGGAAAGGGTGAGCCTGGAAAAATAGAAGCAATTTGGAGTTATAAACAGTGGAGGAACCAAAATTTCCCTTGATAATTTTGGATTCAGGCTATATTTTTGTTCTGAGGCCTTTCCTGCCAGAAAAAGTAATCTGTACCTGACAGAACTCAGGATCAGGTTCAGATCCACTGATCAACTTTAACCAGAGACAAAGGACCTGAGCACATGCCTAAACTGCCCAGTTACCAGTTTGTTGTCCACTGTGGCATGTCAGTCTGTAAAAAAACAGTTATACTGAGCTAGGTTGCAAACAGGGAGGAGTTAGAGCACTGTTAGTCTTAAAGACTGGCATTCTGTAGCTGAAAAGAACACTTTGCAGTTGCAGGAAACTTGTGACTATCTGTAAAAATGTTCAAACTCTTGGTAAAAAATTCGTATGCTTCTAATCTTACTAGTTCTTCTAAATAAGTACCACCAAGAAAAGTTTACTGCATTTAGCCTAAAAGTCCTTACTAGTACTTATAATAATTCTGTTAATAATAATCCTATAAAATAATATGACATTTTATTTCCTCTTAATCTTGTATTCCTGTAAACAATGTTTTGTTCTGGATGACAAGGAAATAATGCACCGCATCCTGTCTAAACTCCTTCATTTTTGGGGATAATGAAACAGCATACCTCTTTCAGAATCGTTTTCAGTATGCGATAACAGAAAATTATTCTACAAAGCTACTGCCTGACTGGAACTTTATAAGAAAGCCCTTCTCTGTTATTTAAAATTACAGTTTTAAGTACATATTTTATGCACAGTTTCCAGCTGGGTACTAAGTGAGCACCGTAACGATGAATTTGTCTGAACATCCCTCAGTTGATCTACCCAAACAAAATGCACCATGTCTTCACACATCTAGAATGTTCTTTTCTACATGCTAATTACCAAAATAATATCTGATGCTGATGATGTGTGTTGCACTCAGTCCTGTATAAAGTGGAAATCATTAATTAAACAATGTCAACATCATGAACTGCATTGTACTATTTGCATGTGCACATAAAGGATTGTTACATGAAAAAAACAGCCTTCAGAGCGGATTCTGACATGCCTTTATACTGAAGTGCTGGTGACAGTATGTGTGGCCTACTGTACTCTGATGGCTCTTAAGCACACCATTCTTCAACAATGTGATGGTGTTTTCTCCAAAGTCGAGCTCTCAACACCATTATCTCTCAAAAAGAGTGGATAACAATTAATTGCCTAGGCCCAGTCTACAAATACTGCTACAATGAAAATTCCAACATCTTTACCTCTTAGTATGGTAGAGAGAAGAGAAGAGACGAGACGAGACGAGAAGAGAAGAGAAGAGAAGAGAAGGGAAGAGACGAGAAGAGACGAGAAGAGACGAGAAGTGAAGAAAAGAGAAGAGGAGAGGAGAGGAGAGGAGAGGAGAGGAGAGAAGAGGAGGGGAGAGGAGAGGAGAGGAGAGAAGAGACGGGACGAGAAGTGAAGAGAAGATAAGAGATGAGAAGAGAAGAGAAGAGACAGGACAAGAAGAGAAGAGAAGAGAAGAGACGAGAAGAGAAAAGAAGAGAAGAGAAGAGAAGAGAAGAGAAGAGAAGAGAAGAGAAGAGAAGAGAAGAGAAGAGAAGAGAAGAGACGGGACGAGAAGAGAAGAGAAGAGGAGAGGAGAGAAGAGAAGAGAAGAGAGAAGAGAAGAGAAGAGAGAGAAGAGAAGAGAAGAGAAGAGAAGAGAAGAGAAGAGAAGAGACGGGATGAGAAGAGACGAGAAGAGAAGAGAAGAGAAGAGGAGAGGAGAGAAGAGAAGAGAAGAGAAGAGACAGGACAAGAAGAGAAGAGAAGAGAAGAGACGAGAAGAGAAAAGAAGAGAAGAAGAGAAGAGAAGAGAAGAGAAGAGAAGAGAAGAGAAGAGAAGAGAAGAGAAGAGACGGACGAGAAGAGAAGAGGAGAGGAGAGAAGAGAAGAGAAGAGACGAGAAGAGAAGAGAAGAGAAAGAAGAGGAGAGAAGAGAAGAGAAGAGAAGAGACGGGATGAGAAGAGACGAGAAGAGAAGAGAAGAGGAGAGGAGAGAAGAGAAGAGAAGAGAAGAGGAGAGGAGAGGAGAGGAGAGGAGAGGAGAGAAGAGAAGAGAAGAGAAGAGATAGGTGACAGCAACTATTATATTATCCTAGCCTAAAGCCATGCTTAATTGGGCTCATTGTGATTTTATGCTGGCAAAGGTATATTATAGACTATATCAAGTCAGGCTCAGCCACATTTGATGCATATTACCACAGAAAAGTTAAACTACATACCACAGACATTTGTTGTGGGATATGAGAGTCAGATTAGTACTCCTCTTCCAAGTTACAGTCACAAATCTTGAAACAGATAGTTTACACTTCAGCTTTGTATTCAGTAAATTATTTTTAGTAGTCTAAGCATGTGGTCATGCTGGAGTCAAACTTGACATTGAAAAACTAGTGATAGACACTCAATGCGATCACTTGTGTCCCCCTAGCCAATTTTTTTCCAAAGAAAGATGAACTGCTGTTAAGCTGGGGGTCTCCCCTTTCCCAGCCATGGACTTGGTATATGCAAGTAGTGGAACTGGGCAGGTGCAACCTCCCCACACCACCACTAAAGAACCGTTCAGTTTGTGAATATTTACTCCTGAATATGGTTTGCATTCAGGAGATGTGAACACAATTGTGAGCTATCACACAAGTCAAACATTTGTCATGGACAGTGTTAACCAAATAAGACATGCTGGTAGTTTAATAAAGTCAGAAGTAATCAACTAGTCAAAGCCACCCATATGATTACTTGTACACCAAGTACATCAATACCTTCTCAAGAGGCATTTCATAGTAGATTAACATTATGTTTTAGAACCATTCGCTGTAAATTACACTAACATGATATACTTAGACACTGTTCCCAAGGTACATTTCTAAGGCGCCAGGAAGTCTTTACTCACAATCTGAAAATAATTAATATTTTAAAAAGAACTTAAAAGTTTTTTATATATGGGAGTAGTATAAACATTCAGTTAAAAGTACCAAGATGTAATTTTACAGTATGTTAAAAGGACAGTGTGTTTAAGTTAAAAATGACAGACAGCTGGGCATTTTTGAAGGTGGAGTGAAGTAGGGATGCTGAGAATTCTGGGTAAGACTGCAAAGGGTGGATGAGAGCAGAGGAAGAATTGCTGGGTAGGGCAAGGGAATGGAAAGCAAGAGTAAAATGAAGTGCAATGGGTAGAAGTGGACAGAGAGGCAGGCAGAACTTCAATAGGGCCTTGAAGGTGGGACTTTGGTAAGCCTAGTAGAAGGGAGAACCTGTACTATTAATTATGCTGTGTGAACAGTTTACTGTTACTGTGTTAAAAAGTGTGTGTGTGTGTGTGTGTGTGTGTGTGTGTGTGTGTGTGTGTGTGTGTGTGTGTGTGTGTGTGTGTGTGTGTGTGTGTGTGTGTGTGTGTGTGTGTGTGTGTGTGTGTGTGTGTATTGTACAAGAAACATTTGGATGAAAAAATACATTACAAGAAAATAAGGGAATGCCTTCAGAGGCTCATACAGCTAATAGAGGACTAAGACACTGAGCTATTAATGAGCTGCTTTCTGCTGTACAGGTTTTAATTGCTTTCTGTGTGACCTTCAGTAAGTCACTAAACCAGTCGCAGCCACTCTTCCCACCCTATGATAGTTATATCAATTGATGTAAATGTATCACAATCACAATGCAGGGTTTGTGGTTTAAGCATACACATAGCATTCTACAATTAAATTAGTAATGTCGCATCTGCCACTTTTGTGCTTCATGTTAGTTTGCAGCTTGTCTCTGGTCAAGCAAAGTAAAAAAAAAAATGGGCACATAATCTGCACTTCTACCTGGTCACTAAATGACTACATGATAGCGTTTTCAAAAATTACTTGACTGCACGCAACGTATTACCTAGTGCATGTGACACAGTTCAATTTTTTATATTTTCTTCAAGTCATTTTGTCACACATTAAAAATCTCTCAGTATTGCATGAACACTGCAGGATTAAACGTTAATCCCCTCTCAGCTACGGTTTGGCTACTTATCAATTATCTAGTCACTTATTTTTCTTTTTTGTCCTATTACCTCGAAGAGCCAGAGGAGGAAGGAAGTTAAGATAAATGTTCTCATATTTCTTCTCTCTTACTAACGATTCTCTCTCTCTTTGACATGCACTGTGCACTGAAGATGCTGGTTGCTGCCTCTTTTTTTTGTTTAGTAATTTAAAACAAGAAACAGACAGAGTTGTCCAGTGCGACTCAGTTTACTGACTGCTGCACTGGTGCTGCTAGTGCTACTTAATTAAATCTAAGCAGCCAGGCAAATGGCAATTTTTGATTCCACCACATAATCCGCTGAATCCAAATCCCCACTGTTGCAATTTCAAAGTGCAACCATGGAGACATTGCAGTCAGCCAGTCAGCTAGCCAGTTCATGTAAACATTGAGAGTACACACCCCCTCCAGCCTACAGCCGAATTCCAACAGGCTGGCATTTGTCTCACTAAGCTGACATCATCGCACACGCCCCTGCATGTCATGATATCAGCAACAACTTCTTAAAAAAAAAAAATACAAAAAACCCCGGGAAATTCATAAATTAAAGAGGCCACTTGGGAATTTGTGGCATCCCATTATTTTGTCCTCAAAACTGGTAAATACCGAGGAATTCGGTAGAGTTGAGAGGTATGATTTTTGCAGCTTGTATGGCAGAGAATACCGCTCAACTGTGCAGATTTTTACCTCGTATTTTTGCTCAGCTCTTCATAACATTGTTTTTTCCTGACAAATCATTTAATACTGAAGCTACTAAATAATGACAGGGATTTGAGTTTCAGGCTTCATATCCTTCAGAAAATACATGCTAATGCAAAACCTGTTATTCTAGCAACTTTCTAAGTCTGTAAGAGCAATATTTAAAATCTGTCCCGATTATTTTTGGCTTTGCCCAGATTTTTTTTCCTTTGTTGTGTTGTCAATACAAGGAAAGTAAAAATACTCAATTTTACCAGGAAAAAATGGATTTATACCATGCCTTGGCAAAAATACCATGGTTTCAGGCAACTAAAGCTGTGGGGTCATATTCGGAGGTGTACTGCGCTGCAGGCTTTGAGGTTAGAATTGTAGGCTTAGGTGTGTTTTGTAGCTGAATACTCTATTATTACCTAAACATTCTGTAATTTAGTTTTAAAGAGGGCAGAGACAGACCCTTTCAAAGATAGTCTCCAGTGGGTTTAGTTCATGTGGTTTTACTGCCACAATGTGACATTTTGCATTATACTCTGTGTTCATTGCTGGTGCTATAACGAACTTACATTTAGTATGCTGAGTACAATTATGACCAAAAATATTTCTTTAAAGAGTTTTCAACAGATCAGAAAATATTTAATTCAACTGAAATATAAAAAGATAAAGTACCATATATATCTTTACAACTGAAACAACCAGGTAGGTACATTTTGTGGCTGAGGGGTTATGATACATTATTCCGATACATCTCTAATAATGCTTTGTGTGGTTACAGAGAAATGATCCTTTATTGCTAGGGTACTGTTAGTAGTCGAATATAGTTATTTGGATGCTTTGGTTTTGCCATTTGTTCCACAAAGAAGGTATACTTTCTGTATTGTTTTTTCAAGCTGACAAACTCTGCACTAATCTGAATCATGGCAATGGTGCATTATTATGAAAAAAGAACCAAAACATCATTCTTATATAGGAAAAGTATTATTTTATGACATTTTTATATCTAGTTTCCCTAATATGTATTTGGTATACAAAGCAAAAAGGCAGCATGGCTATCAAAGGATGCTGTCCTATGCATTTCATAAAAATAATTTGAAGCAGTAGAGATAGATTGTTGTTTGAAATTAGGGTAGAATTTAAGCTACAGTCACCTTTGTAAATTGACAGAGTGCAACTTTTACAAAATAGCCTGTTGAGTTTTAAGAGTAAAATAAATTAAGGCTATCAATATATAATGCTGGTGTAATTTTATAAGTAAATGCATTATGTATTTCTGTACTAAAGCGATCTTTTAATTCCGTGTATATGTTGAGATATAAAAGAATAGTATTAAAGGTATATTTTTTATCAAATTTCAAATTCAGCTACATTCTTGTCTTCAGGGGTTGGAGCCTAGTTCAATTAATATTTTATATATATTAAAATCAGTAACATCGCCTGAAATCATCATGGATAAATGTTGAACCATTTTGGAGATATAAGATTTTAAATGCAAGGACCAAAAAACCCAGGAAAAGACAGTATTTTGGAGTTAGACCTGGAAATACTTAGTGGTTAAAGGGTTAAGTCTCAGACTTGACTGTTGACCATTTGTTTTCCAGAGGAGTAGAAGATCAGGGAGGGCTGGATCTTTAACAGCACTGAATGATAGACCTAAATTGCTATGTAGGAGTTTGTAAGAGTATAGGAATAGGTTCAAGTCTGCCTTGGCAGCTGAGGGTCTTTAGTACAGCAATTGTGTTAGTTAGGAGTCTCTGAGGTCTTACCAGCTCATAGGGCATTATTTGATCTGAAAAAGGCAAGAGTACAGAGGAATAATTTTCTGGATAAGGACAAAAGTGCCTGTTTAAGTCTGTTTCTAATACACTACTGATTTGTAAGGTTTAGCCCTTGTGGCAACATTTCAGACTCTGACTGAGCAGCAACTCCCAGCTTGCAGTTATTGGAAAGTTTGGTTACTTGTCTGGATGTGTATGTCTTCTGCACAACTGTCTTTAGGATACCAGATTGAACTGCTAATTGTTTAATACAGCAAAATTGTAATTTAGAGCAGCCTTAGAGTAGTTTATATATTTATTTTGTTTACTGGGAAAGTTTGATTGGGACAGAGCCCATTTTCAGTGGAGGCCTGGGGAAAAATGCTCCAGATGTATGTTTTTGCAATGTGGGAGGAAAGGGCAAACCCATGAGAATGCAGGGAAGACATGCAGACTCCGTACAGAAGGCACCCCAACCACGAATCGAATGGGAGAACTTCTTGCTGTGAGGTGACAACACTAACTGCTGCACCATGGCACTGGATCAAATGTGAGTGCAGCCCAACTAAAATGCATAGTTCAAAAGTAACACCAGTTCATGAAATAATATGCTAGCTTTCCTGATTTATTTAGTTGAAGATGTTGCAATTGTGGGGATATGTAGCATATGCAAATCCTGTTACTTGTAACAACACCTTTACATGATACCTGCATTTTTATAATGCATCATTGAGTTTTTTCTAATTTCTGGCTTGCCAAATGCATTTGGAAATTACAGGCTGCTACATCTATAGATTCCTGATTATTTAGTCATTTATTTATTTATTTACAGTTTGTTTACCAGGATAGTCCATTGGGCCGAAAGGACCCATTTTCAATGGATTCCCAGGGAGAAAAGCTCCTAACACTGTTAAACAATTGAAAAATTAGACATATACCAACAAAATGTTGCATG
Organism: Protopterus annectens; assembly: GCF_019279795.1. Classification (NCBI taxonomy): domain Eukaryota; kingdom Metazoa; phylum Chordata; order Ceratodontiformes; family Protopteridae; genus Protopterus; species Protopterus annectens. The sequence continues at coordinate 57,013,004 of NC_056748.1, read as the reverse complement.
CTTTAAAAAATTATAGTATACAATGAATTTAAAAGACTTTAAAAAAGACATATAATGGTGTAACATGCTCTACAGAGCAAAGGTAGTATCATAGGTTCATAGATTCATAGGTAGGTACTAGGCTATTGGCCCTTGGGTCTATATAAGCCTAGCCAAAAAGGTATCTTTGCTTTCGCCACCCAAGAAAATTATTTTCCTGTGCTCCTGTCAGGCAGAGCCACAGAATTGATCCCTGGGGTGAATTTCCTATTTCCCATCCAATCAAAATGTTTCTTAAAGAGTGCTAATGAGGAGTTTTGTTTGATATAGATGGGTAGTTTGTTCCAGAGTATGGGAAGTCTCTGGGACAGGAATCTATCCCTCCAGCATATTCTATTTATTGCGGTGACAAGGTTTAGGTCCCTAGACTGTGTAGCTCAGAGAAATTGGGATTTCTTTAAGTGTAGCATGTCCAACTGCTCTGGGTTTGACATAGCTTTGTATGTTAGGCAGAGATTGCCTCTGAGTAGACAATATGCGATGGAGTAAAGCTGGAGTTTTTTTAATCGGTCTGCATAGGGCATCTGTTTGAGGCCGATAATCCTCTTTTTGAGGTATTTCTGCGGCCTTTCCAGTTGTTGTAGATGTCTTGTGAGGTGCATACCAAAAGGGGCATTGTACTCTATAATGGGTCTAATGAGTGATGAGTAAAGGGGAACAATGATCTTTTTTTTCCTGGATGAGAAACCTTTTGTGATGAGGTGTGTCACATAGAAGGATTTCCTGAGTACTGTGGCGATGTGATTATCAAAGGAGAGACTACTGTCCACCTGTGTCCCAAGGTCTCTTATCACACTTTCTGTGTTAAGTAGACTACCACCTATGTGGTAGCTCATGGGTGCAGAGTTTTTACCAAAGGGGATGACAATGCACTTTTTGGCATTGAGCTTGAGTCCATGGCTTTGACAGGCATCTGTCTCAGTGAGGCCCTTTTGTAGGATGTCCACATCATTAGGAGTTTCAATTATGGCTCCTAGTTTGCAGTCATCTGTGAACTTTGTTAGCCAAACACCTTCTGTGTTAGCCTGTACTTCAGAAAAGTAGATACCAAACAGGAGAGGACCCAGGACTGAACCCTGTGGTACTCCACTTGTCACTGGTCTGAAGTCGGATTTGGAGTCTGCTACTTTCACAGTGTGGGTTCTGTCAGTGAGCCAGTTGGCAACCCATCTTGGGACATAGGGATTTATACCTAGTTTAGTGAGTTTATCTATAATTTCAGAGTGGGGGATGGTGTTAAAAGCCTTGGCGAGATCTAGATAGGCTGTGTGAGCCACCTTACTCTCGTCTACGGCTTTGGTAACTGCTTCAAAGAAGTCTATCAGATTTAGAAGACATGATCTGCCTTTTACAAACCCAAACTGGATGGGGTCCAGAGTTTGGAGATTACTAATGTCTTTGTTTATAAGTTCCATGATGATACATTCTATGGCCTTGCAGACCAGGCTCATTAGGCTAATGGAGCAGTACTTCCTGGAGTCCGTGGTGGCTCCCCCTTTGTGGAGTGGGGTGGGGTGGAGTGGGATAACTGTCACTGTGTGCCATTCAGTGGGCACAAAGCCTGAGGTGAGGCTATAATGAACATGGTACTTAGGTGGGGTGTCAGTTCATTCTGTAGTTCATGTAGAATGCAGCCTGGGCTGTTGTCAGGCCTCATGGATGCTGTGGCTTTGGAGAGTGTGGTTTTTACCTGTGTAGATGTGATTACAGGAACTTTGCATTCTTCTGGTAGAGAGATAGGCCCTTTAGAGGGTGGGGGTGGGGGGGTAAAGTTAGCACTGAACCTATCTGCCAGGATGTTGGCAATATCAGTAGGTTCTGTATATTTAGTGTCATTGTACTGTAACTCAGAGCAGTTCTGAGTTTTGCCTTTGAGATTCTTGACATCTTGATGAGTGGATGGGAAATACACCCTGGGGACCACTTCTGTGTCTCTGCTCGACAGTGGCACAGGAAAATATCTTTCTTGGGTGGCATAAGCCAGGGAACCTTGTTGGCTAGGCTTATGTAGGCCCTCGGGCCAATAGCCTAGTAGCTACCTATGATCCTATGAACCTATGACATAGCTATAGAATGTTTTGTGGTTGTCTTTAGAATCAGTGGCGATTTTGTTTTCATAACTAGCTTTGGAGGATTTTATGAGGGATATCGGCTTCTTACTGAGGCTGGCCAGGGACTTCCTCCAATCATAGGATTTTACTCCTTTTTGCAACATTTTCTTTCTTCTATTGTAGAGTTTGTTTATGGCAGGGGACCACCAAATTGGCTTCCTTTTTTTGGAGGATAGCATCTTGGTTCTGTTAGGGATAGCATGATCCATGCACTCGTATAAGTGCTTATAAAGCGCATTTGTGTAGGATTCAGCAGTCGTACCTCTATTGTCCGTCTGCATGTATTTATACATAAGTAGATTTTTCATGGCCTGAAAACATTAGAGGCAATAAACTTCACAAGCCATTTTTAAGAACTTCAGAGTAAAAGTTAATTCAGGGTTATAAGTGAAGCGAGGGTAAGAGTATGTAAGGAAGAAGTAAGGAGTGAAGATATATGAGGAGATAAAGTGGAAAATAAATAGTATGGATAAGTGTTATAGCTGAGTTGAGCGAATGGGAATTGAGAAGAGAGGTAGGGAAAATGTGGAGAAGTAGACGGAAGTCAGGTGGGGTAAGAATGGGAGCATTCCCAGTGAGACGAGAGGTGGGAATGGAGCAAGGTCTTGATGGTGGAGTGGTTGTTGGTGGTACGAATATGTGGTGGAAGGGAATTCCAAAGTCGTGCTAGAAAGGAGGATATTTATTTATTTGTTTTATTTTATTTTACATTTGTTTACCAGGATAGTCCAACTGGGCCAAAAGCCCATTTTCAGTGGAGGACCGGAGGGAAAAGCCCCAAGAAGACAAATAAATAAACAAAAAAAAAAAAAAACAAAGACTAGTTGCAAACTAGCTTGAAACAGTAATTATAGTCACAGATAATTACAATATACAGATCAATTTCCAAAAAAAAGTTAGGAATAAATATTATTAAGAGGATTCTTAAAAAAAGTTGAAGTAGTTACAATATATACAGATTTTTACAGTGCTACCAAACTTGGTAAATGCAAGCTATACTCTATCAGAAGGGTAAGTTTAGGATGGAAAAGTAGTCAGTGGAAGAAGAGATTTAGTAGGAGGTTACTGCTAAGCAATATGAAACGTGGGGAGAAAGAAGGTTAAAAAGAAGATTTGACACGAGGTTTAAGTTAAGGCATAGTGAGGAGTGAGGAGAGATAAAGTTATCCAGGGGTGATACAGAAACAGGGACAATTACTTAGATGTTCTTTAAGAAGGAGCTTGAATTTGGAGTTAGTAGGGGTATTTAGTATATGTTGGAGGCTGCTGTTCCAAGTTTTTGCAATTTGATTTGCAAATAAGGAGTCACCAAAAATGATGCTGGATTTTTTAGATTTTAGAAGTAGTTTGTTAGATGATTGGAGGGAACATGGTGCATTGTAAGTTTGGACTAGGTTCAACACTGCTGGACAGGCTTCTGGTTGATGTAAGATGTTGTGAGCAGTTGTGAGCTGATTATGTACAAGTAGGTTAGGTAGCTCCAGCTACTGTAGTTGTTTCAGGGTTATACAGTGGTGGGTTCTATTTCGGAGGTCAGCAGCAAAGTGATATATTTTATGGTAGCATATCTCTAGTGTGAATGATTCATTTTTTCTAAGATTAGTGAAGATGGGGGACACATACATTAGTGTAGACAGAAGGTGTGTTCTGGCTATAGCTTGTCTAGTTGAGGGGGATAAGGAATGTTTTTGACCTATACAGGTAGCTGAGTTTGATATGTACCTTTTTTATGGTAAGGGCTATCTGCTTGTCATATTGTAGGGCACCATCTATTGTGACACCAAGTAACTTTGTGCTGTCTACTGGTTCAATTATAATGCCCTTGGAGGAGAGTATGTGAAGCGGTGAAGGAGGTTTTGAGGTTTTATTACTGGAGAATATCATTAGCTTTGTCTTGCTAGGGTTTAGTATGAGATGTTTTTCTTTAAGGAACTATATGAGAAGGCACTCTGGGTCTTAGATAGGAGTTCGGGGAGGGAGGGGGCTGCACAGATAACAATGGAATCCTCTGGATACTGTATGATGATAGCATGTGTGGATGCTGAGTTAAGATTGTTTGTAAAGATGGAGAAGAGTAGAGGCACAAGAAGGCACAGAGTTTTGTTTTTAAGGATAGAGATTTCATCTTTCTGTATAACTGCGTGTTGGCATTTGAATAGATAGCTGTGAAACCAGGTAATAGATGATAGTGAGAGATGGAGAGATGATAAATCTTCAAGTAGGTTTTTGATGGGATATTGTGTCAAATGCTTTTGACATGTTCAAGAAGATGGAAGAGATGAGTTTGTTACTATTTCTATGATGGTTGATGGAATCTGTAAAACTTAATAGGGCTGTTGTGGTGCTATGTTTTGGTCTAAAGCCATGGTGGGATTTGGAGAGAATGTTATTTTGTAGTAGATACTTCAGTAGTTGAGTTTGTATAGATTAGCTCAATACAGACTACAAAATAGAAAAGAGAGCTGGAAGATAACATAATATTAACTCTAGCATACTGTACTGTTATTGTTATTAAATTAGCAATGATTGATCATGGATTGTGTCCTTTTCCCATTATTTCAGTTGACATTCTTAGGTTGTGTTACTTATGCAAGTAACATTAGTGAGAAGATAGCAGCCAGAATCCTTTTCCCATTATTTCAGTAGACATTGTTAGGTTGTGTTTAATTATGCAAGTAACATTAGTGAGAAGATAGTAGCCAGAATGTCCTTTTCAAAAGTTGTCCTGGAAGCATTAGAGCTCTATGGACTGCATTCTTGGGTCAGACAGTACCACATACTCTGTTATGGTGGTTTTGGTTTTCAATTTTTACTTTCTTTTGAAGACTGAATTTACCTTCTACTTAACCATAAGTTATATGAAAAATACAACTGAGCTTTATTTTGAAAATTGCTAAATTGCTGGAAATGCAGCAAGCAGTAAAATGGCAAAACCAAATATCCTCCCTGCTGCCTGTTTCCCTAGGGGTCCCCCAAGGCTCCATCTTAGGTTCTTTACTCTTCAGTTTGTTTACCAATCAACTCTCATCCACCACACTTAAAGCCTCTATAGTTCAATACACAGGTGACACCACTATAATATGTGCAGCCCCCACACTTCATCTCCTCCTCTCCCAAATACAAGAGTGCTTCTCACTAGCCGAAACTTGGTTCACCAACCACCATCTCATTCTTCACCCAACCAAAACAAAATTGCACCTTTTTAGCTCTCATAGATCCTTTCCCCTCACAGATAACTTTACTATCACCTCCAACAACAATACTGCTATTACCTCAACCACTCACACCAAACTGCTAGGCATTGAAATAGATAACCACCTTAGATTTGATCTACACATTGCCCAAACTATAAAGAAAGTTCACAAAAAACTTGGACTGCTCTATCGTAACAAGCATTAGCTCTCAAATCATGCCAAAACAACAATAGCCAGGACACATCTACTATCTACCTTACTCTACGCCTCACCTGTGCTCATTAACCTTCATAAAACTGATCTAAACAAACTTGAATCCTGCTGTAATAAGATAGCTAGATTTTCTACAGACTCACCATATAGAACACATCACTGAGTCTCTCAACAAGCTTAACTGGTTAGAATTCCCACTATTACTTTAAATAAATCAACTCTCACTAGCACACAAAATATTATACCACTCAGAGAAAATCCCAACTCTGCAACATCTAAGTCATCCTCACACCACAACAAGAACCTTGAGATCTAGTCCCCTAAATCACCTACACGTCACCAAATTTAACAATGAGGCAGGAAAATCTGTCTACAGCCACTCTATCTCTAAACTCTGGAACTCCCTTCCTACCCACTTAACATTTACTAATTACACCAATCAGTTTAAGAAACTCCTTAAAATTCACTTCATGAATAACAGGCTATGCTCCTCTCTCACGCCTGGATAATACTCTAGACTATAGCTAATCTCCCAGTCCTGCATTAACAATTGCTAGTTTTCTCAGCCTATCTACAGTCCTGTCATGACTATATGAAATGAAAGGTTTCCTCTTAAGCTATGATAGCATTACTAACTAGCTACTGTAAGAATTCTATTTATAGCTTGTCATATGTGTAATGTCTTACCTTGTACTGTCATATTTACTCAGAGTGTATGCAATATGCTGTCTTTTATTCACAATGTTAGTCTGCCTGTAATTGAATGTTACAACTAAATCTTTAAGATGTTAAGAATGCATGTAATTGGAGCTTTTCTCCCCTGGCCTCCGCTGAAAATGGATCTGCATCCAGTCGGACTCTCCCAGTTAACAAATGTAAAATAAATAAAATAAATAAATGGATCTGTACCCAGTCGGACTCTCCCGGTTAACAAATGTAAAATAAATAAATAAATGGCGGCAACTTCATTGGGATTTGCAATGCCTTGTGTAGTTTCATACTGCCCGGCTATGGTGTCATAGTTTACTTTGTTCAATACTGCTGTGCTCCAAGACTTATTAAAATATTGTTATAAAAATATTAAAGATTGTTGAATGGTTTAAAAATAAGAGACAGTGGCTTTTGAGCTTAACACATAAGTAGGTTGGCTGTGCCACCGAAGCAGCACCTTCAGTTGGTAACATAAGTCTATTTGTAAGGATATCACCCTTATTTCTCCAATCACTTCAAGAGACGTACACAGTAAACAATGGAAGTGTTTGTTTGAAACTAGTCTATGGACATTATGTGTGGTGCAAATGTACTGCAAAATGGAAGCTTTATCAGCACATATGGAGCACTAAAGCAAGTTATCCATTAAGAATTACTACTCAAACCATGTATGATAACAAGGAATCTTATTAAAGGGCCACAGACTAAAAACAGTAATTTAATTTTGATTCTTAAAACTTTCAGATTCAAACATGGTATAAGAAAGTAAAATGTAGGTTTACACAGCTGGAAGATGTTGCAAAGTGAACCCACTGTTAGCACAGTGGCTGATTACCATCTGTGAAGCCACTGTGTATGAAGCAGAGCTCAGAAATGGGCCTGGGTCATCAGATGGATAATTAGAAAAGAAAATTTCAAATTTGCTGCCTTTTGATGTCATTCTGTTGAACACACATACTTTAGGTAGTAATGCATGATGAATACGATGCTGTGTTGCACAGGCAGTGTTAATGCATTTGGAACATGAGTGAATGCGCTGTCTGCTCCTCCTCCTCCTCCTATGTCAGATGTTGGCATTCTTTTAAATGGAGCTCCTTGTCACTCAGTCAGTGACCAAGCATACTATCTCCTCAATAACGCAGTGTCCTCTGACCAATGAATATCTGCATAATGATTCAGAAGGACAAGTCACTGTGCAGAGAGAAATGACAGTGTGACATAAGGGATATGGCAAACGTGATGATGTCATATGTAAAATGGAGGATGCTGCATAGTGGCAGCAGCATATATCTGACATGTATGCCTACAGCATATCTAAACATAATAGAATGGTGCTGACAGACTTCCATACAAAGTGACATAGCTCAGCTTACTGTGCTGTTATATATCCTCACTTTGGAGAATGTTCATAACCAAAAGAGCCATGGGCCATAGAGTAGAAATGCACCAAATTATTATTTAATGAAGGAATAATTGGCTATTTTATTAGGGATATTTTTTGATGGACTTTGTTGTGGTGGTCTGAATTAATGCTTTTACTATTTGAATAGTGTTTTCTGGAACTGTATCAGAATTTCTGTAACAAATAAGGTTATTTTCTTTTGAAATGCATTTTTTATTTAAATTTTAACATAGAGTGTTAAGATAATAGAGGTTTGCAAAGAATGACATTTTAATTTTCTTTGGTGCCCTAGTCCTATATTTTAATAAGTCCACATAGTTAGAGATGAATGTAGGTGGATGTATCCATTTAATGCAATGAAGGAAAACAATCTGACTGCTTGGTGACAGTGATTTGTTCTCTGAACTAATAATGTTGCGCAAACAGCATTCATGCACGTATAATAACTCATTGATTTGCAGTCTCATACTATCAACAGCAGACTATGTGATAAGTGCAGTATACACTTTGCATAATTTTATATGTCTGAGGCTTTCAAACAGCACTCAAAGTCTTATTAATGCCACTTAGCCATGTGTGTGTATGTATGTGTGTGTGTGTGTGTGTGTGTGTGTGTGTGTGTGTGTGTGTGTGTGTGTGTGTGTGTGTGTGTGTGTGTGTGTGTGTGTGTGTGTGTGTGTGTGTGTGTGTGTGTGTGTGTGTGTGTGTTGTGTAAGTAGTTGATCTTGTATACTGCATATTGGTTTAATTATCACTCATATACTGAAGTCTCCGTATTATGAGTACCATAACACCAGGTGGTCTGTTTCCCACACCCACTATGCCTTCTTCTCTATGTTCCAGCCCCCTCAGTCTACTTTCCAGAATGCACCCCCCTTTGAAAATTCCTGGATCTGCCACTGCTTACTTCCCTTCCCACCTCACCAGTGAAGCTATACAGCCAGATAAGGTACTAAAGTGGGGGGGGGGGGTGTAAAGATTTGAAATGACTTGCACAAAAGATGACAACCTTGGTGAAAATCAAAAAACTTTCATGGACTAAATGCAGGAACCAGTATGACAGATAATGGATGAAAGCACAAGTGCCAATGTATGTGTTCCACAGGGAGGTCTCTGATTGGTAGGAATCCTTTTCCCATTATTTCAGTAGACACCATTATCACAGTAAAAGGAATCCAATAACAACACAAGGCTTATCTGCCTCAGCAACTAAGCAAGCTACAATACCGCAAGAGATACTATGGTACAATTAAATGAAAGCTAACCTAAAAAAAAAAAATCACTTTTTACCTTCCACAGCTGATTCAGCAAAATTGCAATCTTTCAGAGGAGTGGATGCAGCAGGGATATATCACTTTCTTAAATCACAGTAATACTGTTGTGCACAAGTTAGAAGTAGGGATTGGTGAATGGATTAGCCCAAACTACCTGAGCTTTGTAAGAGTACATTATGATGATTACACTTGTTGTCTCAGCACAAATCTAACAAAAGCAACATTACAAATACATATAAAAAGCATATTGTACTGCGGCCAGTGTTTACTTTGTCCAGGTCCACACATTTAGCTTCCTGGCCTACCGCTATTAAATAAAAAATATACACATGCAAATGAATAACAGTCAGCTTCTTTAAACTTCACAGCAGTCTCCAGTTATATAACTAGCTGACTAGAGGTTGCAGGAAAGCACTATGATTATTTGCCCTTGTTATACAGTATCACAATCAGATAGTAATATTGCTACAAAGTACCTTCCCAGCATACCTCTCAACTGTACAGATTTTCAAAGAATGTCCAGACTTTTGCCTCATATTTTTAATTGTGGTTTTCTGCCAAATTAAGGCAAATTAATAAAGAGTGAAGTTAGGAAATAACAATAGATATTTGAATGTCATACTTCATACTCCAGAAAATTCATGCTAATGCAAAACCTGTTATTCTATCGACTTTCTAAGTTTGTAAGAGCAAATTTAAAAACTGTCCCTATTTTTGGGCCTATTTTTGGGCCTTTGTCCCACTTTTATTTATGGCTTTGTCCAGATTTCTTGCTCTAACGGTTTGAGCGGTATGCTTCCCAGCACTGTGTTTACCACTGTAAGACACTTATTACCTCATAAAATACAGGAAACTGAAAAGACAGCTGGTCCATCCTTAAGACAGGAATTTAGGAAACATGGCTAACTTTGAATAAAATCTTAACAGGACTTTAAATAAGCTATCACTGCATCTCTAAGAATGATCAAAAAGCATAACTACAGAACCTAAAACAGACTGTATAACAGACAGATCCCCACCTCCAACAAGGCACTTCTCTTAAACCTTAGCTGAAAAGCAAAAACTTCACTGCAGTAAACAAATTTGGTGCTGAGATCTTTTCTTGAGATTGGAAAAAAGCATGTCATGGCAGCATACCTCTCAATTGTACAGATTTTTGCAGAATGTCCATATTTTTGCCTCATATTTTTGGTTCTTTTTTCATAAAATTGTGGTTTTCTGGCAAATTAATGGCAAATCATTAGAGCTTGAAGTTAGAAAATAATGACAGACATGAGTTTCAGAATTCACACCCTTCAAAAAAAAATCCACGCTAATGCAAAATCTGTTATTCTTTCAACTTTCTAAGTTTGTAAGAACAATATTTAAAATTGTCCCTATTTCTGGGCCTTTGTCCCACTTTTATTTATGGCTTTGTTAAGATTTCTTGCTCTAAGAGGTTTAGAGGTTCTTCTGTCAGTTTCTTCCATAACCAGCCACATTCAAGGCCTCATGGCTTTTAATAGCAAATTGTTTATTTTCTGCAGTTCCCTTCAGGTGGACTCTCATATTTAACATTCACTGAGCACCTGCACAAGAAGTGAAACTGTTGTTTAAGGTGATTCCTGCTGTTCACAGTCCTTCTTCAAAATTTACAAGAGCATGTAACACTTTTATTAGCAATCACTTGTCACAAGTTAGAGGATTCTGATCAGTTTTTCAATCATGACTAACTTTTTATGTGTTTGAGATATGGATGTCAAGAAATTCACCTTGAGAGTGGAGCACAGCTAAAATCAAAAGAATAAATAATATAGAGACCCAAACAGAGTATTTTACAATTTATGAAGATTTAGCTGCCCCAGTATACTAGTAACAAGAAAAGTGTGAAAGCCTAACTTAGCACAGCCCCATAATTACAGAAGCTATGTGTGCCTCTTGAATGGCTTTAAAAGCTGTTAAAACTGTCCACACTGCCACAGTTATTTTTATGTGTTATAGCAAAGTGTTTGTTAAGCTTTGTTCTGTGGTGGCCAGCAATGGCCGCTGTTAATACTGTAGAGGAAGACGATCACTTAGTGCTGAAAGGTGTTTAAGAAATTTTACTAAGCACCTTTTTATTAGCCAGTGGGTTATGGCTGACTAAGTTTGCGGATGACTGCAAGCTGAGTGCTGTCATCAATTCCCCTAGTGACGTGGACATCTTCCAGGAGAGTCTCACTCAGACAAATGACTGGTGCCAGAAAACATGTCCTCAAGCTGTATACCAAAAAATGCATCATCACCCCCTTTGGGGAGAGTGACATCCCCACAAATTATCACATTAATAACGTCCTAAGCATGCAATCAGTCGTAAGGGATTTGGGCACCCAGATTGATAGCAATCTGACTTTTGTTCACCATGTTGCTTCCATTGTACAGAAAGCCTTTTACACGGCCTACCTCTTAAGTAAGGCTATCTCATCCAGGGGCAAGGAGGTCATAACATTCCTGTATTCTTCCCTTATAAGGCCCATTATTGAGTACAATGCCCCCTTCGGCATGTACCTTGCAAAGCAGATGTAGCAGCTGGAGAGATCACAGAGGTTCCTGACCATAGAATTCAGGGCCTCAAACATCTACCATACACAGATAGGCTAAAAGCCGTATCCCTCTACTCAGTTTTATACAGACTCCTCAGAGGTGACCTCTGTCTGGCATACAAGGATATCATGGACCCCACCTTGATGGGACTGCTGCATAGCCGCAAGTCAAGCTGCACTCAAGTGACTCACATGCACGGCCTCAACCAGGTCTGTGACATCAACAGGACTTGTTGGCGGGACAGATTTCTGTCCTAGAGACTCCCACATCTATGGAATAGGCTCCTTCTCCATGTCAAGCAAAGTACCTCTTTACCCCTTTTTAAGCACAACCTGGATAACTGGATGGGAAACAGAAAATATATGCGTAGGATTCCACCCATGTCTCTGCTGTGCAGGGGCATCGGGTGCTGACTTGTCTAAACATGGCTAAACTCTTGGCTAGGCTTATAAGGGTCTCAGGGTTAATAGCTTAGTAATCTCCTATGATCCTACGATCCTATTAATCAAGTAATCCATGCACTATTTATCTTTTTCAAACTTACCATTTCTCATATATAATCTTGGAAGCCCACTACAGTGATTTTACTGTCACATGCAATCTGTCTTAAATAATTATTTTATACTTTAGATAACACATTAGACTGAGATCCCATCTGCCTTGGTTGGTAGTAGATCAACTGGATATAAAAGATCCTGTGGCACTTATCGAAAACACAAGGGAAAGTCTAGCAGTACCTTAGTCAAATTTCCCTGAGTCAATATGAATGTCACTTCAGTTCTCCCCTGAAAAGAGGCAAGTGACTTTGTGGGGCTAACCAGGCAACAAAGTCTAAATAAATAAATAAATAAATAAATAAATAAATAACAATCCAAGAACAAGGCTGAAATCTTACCATCTCATTACATTATCACTTTTATCCAAAATTCTTTAGAAGTCAAGGCTGTATCAGAACACAACAGTGTTCTCTCTTAATAACAGCAAGCTTCCACTAGGGACATAACATGACTAACCCTTGGTGTCTCCTATAAATCGTATTTATACAATTAAAGTGACTGTCAACCTGCAGAACAGCACTGTACCATGGAGTGTATGATACTCCTTTAAACAGCAGACTTAGTAATACAACTTTTACAGAGCATGTACATCTCTCTAAATGTCAGCATTATGTTGATATCAGAATCCCACCGGGATCTTTATTAGGATCCTCTATTTTTATCCATTTCTTACTAATACATTTTGTATTAGTTTTCCTTACCTCGGCTTGCTTTCCTTTGTAGACAATAGCTTTCTGTCACACTGGCATGTCTTCTGTAATAGGTATGAATCTACCAGCAGAAGTCCCAAAGACAGCATGTTGGTTTACCACATGTGGACTCAGTATAACCTTTAACAGAGCTAACACCAAGTTATTTAACGCAGAAAAATAGCTTCCTCATCTTTTCTCAGACTGGAAAACTCCATCTCTAAATATTGATGAAATTCAGGAACTTTGCTTATTCAAGATACTGGGAAATAGCTCTATACAAAACCATATGTTGCTGAGCCAAATATTTTCTAATTGATATATAGCATTAAGATTATTAGTTAAATGAAGTTTAAATGAAGTTGACTGTTTTAGAGAAAGGAATTCTACTAACCTTCACTGAACCGACTCTCTCAATGCTTGCAACAGCTCTCGTAAAGCACAACAGTCTATTATACGGCGGACAAACCAAAATCTGCAGATTTATCTTACATTCTCCAGAGATAAAATGCTACCACTTTTCTTTTGTAAAAGTGAAGTAATGCCAACAGAACAGCAAGTCTTGCATTAGCCATAATGGCTTTCAAATTGCACTGTTTAAGATATAGTCTTCACACCAAGGAGGACAAAAAAGCTATGTTAGAACACTGGTTTTCCAGCGCATCCTCAGTAACCTTGACATGCCTCTCCTTAGAATAAAAAAGCAATTTAAAGGTATTTTCAGTGAGAGTTCTTATAACCTGGAACTTACCATTTAACATTAAGCTCATTTCATCCTTAAATGAAAAGGCAAACTGCAGTCATGGAATATGTACCTTCATTCATTCTCAGATTACACTCATATTCCAATTTAAGGGTGGGAGGGAATGGAGACTCTGCCAACACTCAAGTGTTTGTAATGCAAAAAAAAAAAAATCTTATCTACAGCTCTGGTCCATTGCAGGATACACAAATGCATGCAGACACATTCTTAGAAACTCTGTGATGGTTTGCACAACTATGAGAAATTAGGAGGACCAACAATTTACCAAGAGAATACCTTTGGGATATGGAAGGAAACCAAAGCATGTGGCAAAACCCATGTAAACACAGTGAAGACACTCTGCAAAGAAAGCACCCTAGCTCATATGTTTATTAACAAAATTTAATAAAAATGTTTTTGGGAAAAAAAAAAGAAATGAACTAGACAGAATACAAGGCGATGGCACTACCCACTCTGGCATTCTGTCCTGGTGATGAGGTAGCTTATCTGGGTGAGAACCATGCTCCTCCTTTCTACACCAGCTTTAATGCAGACATTACTCTTTGTCATAACCTTGCTACTGGCTGAAAATCAGTAGATTATTTAAGTTAGCTGCTGCAGATTTTAGTTCAGTATGTGTGTTACCTTTATATTATTATTTTCATCACTGCTACAAGATCGTAGCTGCAGAAGGAGCTATTTCCAACTATCTACAAAACAAATAAACAATGCCACAAAATTTGTTTGCAGAATGCAAAGAAAAAAAAAACAGGAATGAGCTGGTTAATGCTGATTGTATTGCAAGGTAAAAAAACACAAGTATTCAGTTCCTGAATTTCATTTCAGTTACCAGGCTAAGGGAAAAAAAACTTTAAAAGTGCTAACAGTATCTGACTCGTATACTAGACGGAAAAAAAAAAAACAGAGGTGCATACCAGTTAACTCATAGTCTATCTAGGATCAGCATCTGCACCTCGGAAACACTATAATCCAAGCATGGGCACTCATACATGCATGCATATGACAGCCCCACACCACACACACACTCTTTCATTATAACCACACAGGACTGCATGACAGTGACAACTTGGTTTACCCAAGTCTTATTTGTACCTCTTCTTACCTGCCTCACAGCTATAATGGCAATCGCAAATCTAGAGACACCTTACATCAGAAGTCAGGGCTGTGGGCTTGGCCTGATGACATGAGTCTGCGGTGAGAAACAAGTGTAGAACATCCTGATTTAAAGGGGCTGTTAATTAAATGTGTTTAAATTCACCTGTATATAAGCCTTGTGTTTGCACAGGTTTTGGCTCAATTAACTGGAGCTGCTCTGCATTTGGCATCCTTTGCCAGAGGTCTAGAGTGTTTCTGCTTGAATCCAAGCCATCCAAAACTAAGAATAAGAAATTCTAGTTATTTTGAGTTTGATCTTCACTTTTTCAACTGTATTTTACAGTTTTACTGCCTTAATTTGTGCACTTTTGGCTGTTTTTTTGTTCTGTCTGTGCATTCTTCATTACCTGCACTTGTTTTGCACTGAAATATTGCTTTGTTAGCATAGACTAGATCCAGACTTGCTGAATCTAGCCTGTTTTCATACACTTGGGCTCAAATCCAGCCATCTTATGTTAAGAAGGGCTCCCCTGCACCCTTTTGGCAGAAGGGTTTGGATATAGTCTTGTCTGAGCTGGGGATTGCTTGATCAAAGACCATTGTTTGATTTCCTATTAACAGACTAGTTTAAAACTGTTTAATTTTGTCTGTATATAAGTCTCACATTTGCACATAGCTGCGCAATGTGCAATGGGGGTTAGCGGTGCCCTGTATGGACACAAACAACTAAAATCACTTTTCTTCCTAGACACCAGACATTGAAACCCTCCCAGACTTCCCTGCTGCTTTGCAGGTAACTCAGCTATACACTTTGGCACTGCAGACAACTCAGCTCAGGACTGAGCACTATCTTCCCACTTTTCATTCCTGATCATCTATTAAATGTCTCCTTGTTAATCCCAGACTAATAGCTGATCGAATTTGCCCTCACAAACTAGTATGTAAGAATTTCTTGCTACTATGGAAAGTCAGTTTCCTAACATTTCTCCAGCCAGCCTGACTGACATGGGCATCCTGAGGCAATGTAGCAATTGCCTCATGTATACTGACAACCACTTGCTCCTAAAGCAAACAAATACAGTATGTGAGAGACATAACTATACCATGAAACTAGAATCAGTCCTCTCAAGTAGCAATAAACAAGACATCAAGCAGGTTGTAAGCAAACACACCTTGAACTTTTACAAGATAAGGTCAAGCTACATAACCTCACATATCTATGGACCTAAACCTTGTCACCACAATAAACAGAACATGCTGGAGGGATAGATTCCTGTCCCAGAGACTTCCCTTACTCTGGAACAAACTACCTATCTATATAAAACAAAGCTCCTCATTAGCACTCTTCAAAAAAAAATCTTGATGATTGGATGGGAGATAGGAAATTCACCCTGGGAATCACTTCTGTGGCTCTGCTCGACAGTGGCACAGGAAAATAATTTTCTTGGGTGGCGAAAGCCAGGGTACCTTTTTGGCTAGGCTTATATAGGCCCTAGGGCCAATAGCTTAGTACTTACCTATGAACCTATGAACCTATATGTGGAGGTAGTCACAAAGAGCCTACCAAAAGACCAGAGAACTCCCAAGCACAAACAACCCACACATGCTTTTACACAAACAGAATCCACCACTACACATAACAACATACATAATAGTGCCTCAACAATTAAGCCCTAAGACAAAACACCTCAAAAGCAAATGTCCTGCTCTTAGGTGACTCAATAGTGAGACACAGAAATGTCTCCCTCCCTCACCAGGGTGCACAAGGAGAAGGTCACAGTAGTTATCTGTGAGGTGTCAGGACCCATCAAATCATGCACACACTCAAGTCACTCAGCAACAACTTCCATTATGACATGTTCGAGTAAATAACTTGAGACATACTGCTCTGGACTATATGAAGAGAGACATGAATGAACTCCCAGATTATGTGTCTCAGGCAGGTATGTCCCTAAGTCTAAGCAGCCTTCTACCTTCACCTAGGATGATATCACAATACAGACAAAAAATGATTGTTTTCAATAACTGGCTTAGCTACTGGTGTCACTCCAGGGGGATCCAGTATCTGTCAGCCTGGGAAGACATGGTCGACAGACTGTGCTGCTTTGCCAGTGATGGCCTTCACCTATTTCCTTAAGGCTTTTGAATACTAGCAAAGATGCTTGCCTTCCCCATAGTGCCTTTTTTAGGCAATATCAAACAACAAAAATTCTGATGTAAAGCAATCCACTAGCAACAAACTCAAGGTCATACTGCTTAATGCGAGGAGCATAAAGAGGAAACTGCAGTCCCTGGAGGCACTCCTCACCTTGGAAGATACTGATGTCTGCAGTGACTGAGACTTGGTGTTAGGTCACAGAGAGCGCCCCAGACATACAAGGCTATAATGCCTGCATGTTCCGACCTTAAAATGAGCATGCAAGAACCAAAGGTGGAGCTGTATCCATCTTCATTAAATCCAAATACACCTCAAGACTGGTAAAGCAGTACAACTCTCTTGAGATACTCCAGGTCCAAATAAATATAGGCAAAATACTCTACTGCATCATTGCTATCTACAGGTCCCCCACCACAAACCAGGAAAAGCACACAGCCTACTTGGACTTGCTGGAATCACTCAGTATACAGCCAAATACCTTGGTCATGGGAGATTTCAACTATCCTTCCATTGAATGGGTGACTTACACAAGCACAAACATGATCAGGCTGAGGTCCCTGGACTTTGTTAATTCAATTGCACTGGAACAGTTGGTCTATACCCCCACAAGGGGATCATATCTCCTAGACCTTGTGCTCGCCAACATCGGGTGTCACTGCACTACCCCTCCCGTGTGTTGCCCTGCCTGGTAAGGTCAGACCATAAATCTGTCTTGTTTGCAGTAAAGATCAGATCTACCCCCCAAAGGAGAAAAAATGCCAAAAATTTTCTCCAAAGCAAACTATAGCCTACTAAGTGATGGTATAAAAAGTTTCTAAACCCCTGCTAACATAGCCAACAATAACTCCTATGCAGAGGAGTACCCAAATTCTGTATATAGCCACTTAAACAAATGTATTGACTTGGTTGTACCAGACAGGACCAAATCCAGGTCCTCCCGAAAAGACAAGCCACCCTGGTGGACTGTTAGAATAAATAAGATATATAACCAAAGAAAGAAACTGATATCTAAGAACAAGATGGAACTTACTCCACAGAGGAAGAATACCCTCCACAGCTTGAACAAGCCTGAACAAGCAAATCAGATATATTGTAAAGTCCTCTAAGGCTAGTTACAAGAATAAATTAGCATCTCTAGCTAAAGACAGCCATAAGGCATTCTTTAGCCATGTCTGAAAACTAAAAGGAATGCCCAGCTGTGTGCTGAACTTACAGTGGATGGTACCACTCATACTGAATCAGCTAGCTGACAGATTTGGGAATGACTTCATCCCTGTCCTGACCAGGCATACCCCACTCAGGAATCATTGAGAAACTCGCAAACTTCACCCCCTTATTGTCCTCCAAAGGCCCAGTCAACATCCCTGATACTTGTTCCACACCTCACATGCCTGTAGATCGTGTTAAAGGCCTTATCCATGGCAAAGAACACAGCTTACATGGGACCTGATAAAATCCCAGGCTGTATTCTGCACCATCTGCAGCAAGAACTAACTTTGCCACCGAGCACCCTATTCAACCACAGACTAATTACAGGTTTCATTCCAGCAGAGTTGAGAACTGCAATTGTCATCCCCTTGCACAAAGGTGGTACCACTACTGACCTGAGAAACTATCGCTTCATTAGCTTGACAAGTTGAATCTGTAAAGCCATGGAGTGTATTATTATGGATCTCATAAACAAGGACATAGGCAATCTCCAAACACTTGACTCCACCCAATTCAGATTTGTCAGGGGCAGATCTTGCCTATTGAACCTAGTTGACTTCTTTGAGACTGTCACCAAGGCCCTGGATGACGGAAGGTCAGTACATACAGCTTACCATGACCTGACCAAGGCCTTTGACACAATCTCCCACTCAGACATCATTGAAAAGCTAACACAACTTGGTCTTAATCCCTATCTCATCAGATGGGTTGCCAACTGGCTCACATATAGGACCCAAAAGGTCAAAATAGATGCCACCATGTTTGTCAGCAGACCAATCACTAGTGGTGTTCCCCGGGATCTGTGCTGGGACCCCTACTATTTGGCATCTACTTCTTAGAGGTCCAGGCAAAGACCAAGGGCCTGTGGCTGACCACATTTGTGGATGACTACAAGTTGGTTGCTGTCATTGACTTCCCAAATTACATTAATATACTGCATGAGGGTCTCACAGCTACATATAACTGGTGCCAAAGTCATGGCCTTAAGTTAAATGCAAAAAAACATATTATCATACCATTCAGCAAAAACATGACCCCTACTGATTTCCACATCAGTGGCTACCTCCTAAGCACACAACCTGTGGTGAGGGACCTGGATACTCAGGTTGACAGCAATCTCTCATTCAACCATCATGTGGCACCAGTGGTCAGAAAACCCTTTTGCTTGGTTCATGTCATAAGTAAAGGGATTGCATCCAGAAAAAAGGAGGTAATTACCTGTCTGTACTCCTCCCTCATTAGACCTTTAATTGAGTATAGCGCCTCGTTTGGTATGTACCTCTCCAAACACCTGCAGCAACTGGAAAGGCCACAGAAATACCTCACAAAGAGAATCTATGGCCTCCAACATCTGTCTTATGTGGACAGGCTCAAGTCACTATCACTTTACTCGGTATCATACAGATTGTTTAGAGGTGATCTGTTTCTCGCCTACAAGGCAATATCAGACTCTGCCTTACTAGAGATGCTCCATATCCATAAGTCTAACTCCTCATGCATTACCCACTCATTAGGCCTACATCTAATATGCGACATCAACAAAACCTGCTGGAGACACAGGTTTGTCTCTGAGAGGCTGCCCTGTCTCTGGAATAGACTTTCCATATATGTCAAACAGAGCACCTTGCTGACCCTCTTCAAGCACAACCTTGATGAGTGGATGGAAAACCACAAATTTGTCCCAGAGGTTCCACCTTTGTCCATCACTGACAGGGGTGACAGGTGCTGACTGAAGTTTCTTTTTTGGGGATAAACTATTGGCTAGGCTTGTAAGGGCTTCAGGACCATTAGCCTAGTAATCTCCTATGGTCCTATGATCCTATGAACTCTCCCAGCTGGGGATTAACCCATACATCACTAGATGGGTATCAACTGGCTCACTGACAGAACTCACACTGTCAAAGTTGGGGAGTTCAACTCCACCAGTAAACCGGTTAGCAGTGGGTACCACAAGGATCTGTGCTGGGCCCCCTACTGTTTGGAATCTATTTCTGTGAAGTCCAGACAAAAGTAGACAGCCAGTGACCTACCAAGTTTGCAGATGACTCTAAACTGGGTGCAACCATAGAGCCCCCCAATGATGTTAACATATTACAAAACAGACTGATGCAGACAAATAATTGGCATCAAAGTCATGAACTAAAACTAAACGCAAAAAAAAAAAAAAAGCCTCATTATCCTTTTTGGGAAAGAAGTAGCCCCTGAAAATTATAATTTAGATAGCACCCCTCTAAGTTCAAATCCGGTGATGTGAGATTTGGGAACACAGGTTGATAGCAATCTAAACTTTGATCACTATGTGTCTGTGGTGGTAAGGAATACCTTCTACATTGCACATCTCATACATAAGGGCATTGCTTCCACGACTAAGGAGGCTATGACTCCGCTGTACTTGGCTCTTATCAGACCACTAATTGAGTACAATGCTCCCTTCAATATGTACCTTATCAGACACCAGCAGCAACTGGAGAGACCACAGAGGTTTTTAAACAAGAGAATTCATGGCCTCCAAAACATATCATACATGAAAATACTGAAGGCTCTGTCACTGTTCTCTGAATCATACGGGCTGCTGAGAGGCAACCCATGCCTGGCCTATAGAGGAGTCTCTGACCCTACCTTAATGGAAATGCTGCATATCTGAAAATAAAATGGGGCAGGAGTCACTCACTCCAGGGATGTCAACCTAGTCTGTGACATTAGCAAAACATTTTGGAGTGACAGATATATCTCCCAGAGATTGATGCTCCTCTGGAATAAGCTCTCACTTCACATGAAGTAGAGCTCCTCAATGACCTTATTTAAGTACGACATTTACAACTGGATGGGTGACTGTAAATTCACCCCAGGGGTAGCACCTATGTCCCTCATGGACAGGGGTAGTCGGTGCTGATCACAGAATCACTCTGCTAATTACAACCATCTAACTAAAGTAAATGAGGGTACATCTTTTTACACAGCTAGGCTTGTAAAGGCCCTAGGGTCATAAGCCTAGTAAGCTCCTATGAACGTATAGTATTTTCCAGAAAAGAAACGGACAGTTTGAAACATATTCATACTCTATTTTTAGGAAATATCACTGGAATGCATGCTATCCTTTTGGATAAGCATACTTTTCAGCTGTCTCTAATTTCACTTGATGTCTCTGATTTTGCTTCATATTTTTGTTCTGTCACTCACACATTGACTCTAGATGATTTTCACCTTTGATATTACATTTTTAATTTGGTAAAATATTGAGGATCACAGCCAGTCAGTAATGTGAGTTACAGAGTTTCATACTTATTGTTGTTCAAAAACCATACATATTGATGCAAAATATGTGCTATTATGTTTGTAAATTCGACTATGGAAAGGGTATATGGTAAATGGTGATGGACAGGTTGACAGACAAAATCAGACAGGAGTCCCCGTGGACTATGATGTTTGCAGATGACATTGTGATCTGTAGTGAGAGTAGGGAACAGGTGGAGGAGACTCTGGACAGATGGAGATATGCTCTAGAGAGAAGAGGAATGAAGGTCAGCGGGACTAAGACAGAATATATGTGTGTGAATGAGAGGGAGGATAGAGGAATGGTGAGGATGCAGGGAGTAGAGGTGGCGAAGGTGGATGAGTTTAAATACTTGGGCTCATCAGTTCAGAGTAATGGTGAGTGTGGAAGAGAGGTGAAGAAGAGAGTACAGGCAGGATGGAGTGGGTGGAGAAAAGTGTCAGGAGTGATTTTTGACAGGCAAGTACCAGTAAGAGTGAAAGGGAAGGTCCACAAGAGGGTAGTGAGACCAGCTATGTTATATAGGTTGGAGACACTAGCACTGACAAAAAGGCAGGAGTCAGAGCTTGACATGGCAGAGTTGAAGATGTTAAGATTTGCACTGGATGTGACAAGGATGGACAGGATTAGGAATAAGTATATTAGAGGGGCAGCCCAGGTTGGAAGGTTTGGAGACAAAGCCAGAGAGGCAAGATTACGTTGATTTGGACATGTGCTGAGGAGGGATGCAGAGTATATTGGGAAAAAGATGCTAAGGATGAAGCTGGCAGGTAACAGGAAAAGAGGAAGGCCTAAGATAAGGTTTATGGATATGGTGAGAGAGGACATGCAGGTGATTGGTGTGACAGAGCAAGATGCAAAGGACAGGAAGAAATGGAAACAGTTCATCTTCTGTGGTGACCCCTAACGGGAGCAGCTGAAAGAAGAAGAAGAAGATATGGTAAATGTAATTAAACCAGCCATGGCTTTATCAGGTTGGCAGGTGTTACTCTAATGTGGTTAGAGTCTAGAATCTGTTTTGAGAATGACATTGTATGCCAGAAAATGTAACATTGTCATGGAGGAAATGAAGATCACGGTGACCAGAAGGCTTTGATTGAGAGGCATGAGAGAGGGAGAGAGAGACTTAGTAAGTAAAACACTCAGCTTTGGTGCTGGAAGATCAAAGAACTGTGAGTTTTATTCCTGAAACAGGTACCCTTATCATTTTGTTTCCACTACTCACACTCCAGTGCATTACTAGGCAGTGCTGAACTGGTGAGTGTGCTGTCCTTTAGTTAAGATATTATATCAAGGTTCTGTCTGCCTGAGTTCGTGGTAGCTCAGGTGGATGTAAATGACACATATATAAAAAAACAATATGGGAAGTTTTCTACAGACCAAAAAAAGACCATCTCAGGTCTACCCCAAAAAGATGACACTGTTTTAGTGGATCTAACCCAATCAACAATAAATAAATAAGGACTAAACATTTTATGTGGTTTAATTATTACCCCTTTTGGCATTTGTTATTTGAGCAATTTAAAAATGTTGTCTGAATACAACCAATCTCCAGAAAGACAATATGTTTGAAATCATTTATTCTTAATCCTTGTTTTTAGATTTTTCTGCTGGCCTTCAAAGTCACTAACTGCAGTACTGAACTTTCAATAACAGCAAGACAGACTTAAAAGTTATATAAATCCCTGCACCATTTGTCCATATGACTATAGAAAGGAATTAAGGATTCAGCCTCACAAGATCAGCTCAACACACCCTTCTCTGAAGGATATGACATCCCCTAAAAATGTTATTATTAACTCAGTTTTCCTGGACTTTAAAGATATTCCAGAATATAATTATTTTATGGATGATGGCATATATATGGTTACATTTCTGTTCATCCGCTCCAGATTATCTCCAGAAGATTTTACTTTATGTAAGGAAACAGTAACAACTGTAGCTTCTTAAAAAGCAAGAAAATGCAGTCCATTGTAAAATGATTTGATGATGTTTCTATAGGTTGGATAAAGCAGTTTCTGAACCTAAGTTCCGCCTGGGTAGTGCAGGAGTCCATACTTATAAATAAGGAAGGAAAATAGCATCTTGGGATATTTCCTTATTTTAAAACTATATAATTATGGTCTGAAAATTGAAATTTTTCTTTTTTGAGATGTGTGGAATGTACTCATTTCATGATGCATTGGTTGTAAAATTAGGGATTTTATTGAGAAAGATTTCCCTGGATGTGAAAATTGTCTCACTAGCTACTTGCACTATACCTGTGTAGTCTGTTTAGTATAAGCAGAGTACAGTTAGTTTCAGATCAGCATTATCTATTGAGGAGTGGAATAGATCTAATCTTGAACTAAGAACAGCGGCTGATAGAGATGAAAAAAAATGCTTAATTTAGAAGAAAGTAGTGTACAAAGTCTATCGCAGATATGGTAGCATTTAATTAGGTTTTTCAGTATAAGGATGAGGTTATTTAATTGGTTAGCCAAAGGGAGGGTCTTTTGCATTTCTTACCATTAGTTTTAGGTCTGGCAGAGTCCATGATAGGAGGAATGGAATTAAGTGACTTAAGAACTTGATTAATCGACTTAGTGTAGTGACTGCACTTTGTCATAGAAGCAGAAGGGGGCATAAGTTTAGTTAAAGAAACAGAGAGGAGTGATGAGGTGTTGTAAGACAGGACAGGAGAGTGAAAGGAAGAGTGAAATAGGAATGAGAAAAAGGAAGACAGAAGACATCAACATGGGGACCCCAGTCCTGTGACCTAGACAAATAAAGCTGTGACTACATTTCAGATGAACCAAGTTCAGTTAGCGGCATGAGCACAGGAAAGAACAGGTAGAGGAAGTTAGTCATGAGTGACTGTCTGATGTCCAGTTTGCCTGTCCTGGGGGTAGCAGTAATGGTTCAACTGAATGAATTAGATAAATCTACAGGAGGCCAGGTGTACCACCTGCATTAGTGAGCCTCTTGTGCTGATGCTGCAGTGGTGCACCCCTTATCAGGAGTTTGGTATGTATGTGAGCTGCAGAATGCATGCACTGTCTGAAAGCATGCATTCTGTAACTCACAAGCTGCCTTGGAGAGGGGTTAGGAGGGGGTTGACCACATCCCTAATTTGTATATGACAGCTCCCTCTTTTGGTTCACTCAGCTCCTGCTCCAGTGGAATGAATCAGCCACAGATCTCTCACCTATGAGGAATGAATGGGTCAATGAACAGTTACAAGGGTAGGTTAGATGGTCAGCAGGAACTCATTGATAAAAAATAGATGGCAGTGAACAGCCACAGGAAAGGTGAGACAGGACAGGTAAGTTGAGAGAGTTGGTCAGAAAGTGATGTCTGGGACAAGTCAAATTATTCCATATTATAGTGATAATCTGTGGTATCCATAGGTGTTCACAGCTAGTGTGTGTGTGTGTGTGTGGGGGGGGGCATAATTGGACATTTTTATCCATAAAGAGTCACTTTGACCTAGCACAAAGAAAGACTAAGGCAGTGTGACAGAGAGACGAGTGGGAGGGGGTTGAATGATGAAGTTAGAGTTTGGAATAGAAACTTCAAATTTGGGACAATAAATGATCCTATTATAGGAAAAGGGTGCTGGAATGGATGAGTAGGGAGCACGTGGATGTGGCAATGAAGTAGAAATTAAAATGAAGGTATGGGAGGAGAGTATGTTGCAAAAGAGAGGCATTAAAGTAGCCAAGATGGTTTGTTGCAGGGATAGTAGGAGGGGCAAGTGGATTAAGAAATCTCATTGGGAATAGAACTGTATGGGAAATAAACTTTGTTGTGAGGGCAGGGAAGTTAGGTGACAAGTTAAAGTAGGAGAGAGGTTTATGGATCGTATTATTGTTTTAGTTTTGATGGGACATATGTCTTTGCAGCTTTTTACAGAAATCAAAGGTCATTTACAAAGCCACAGACAAGATAATTTTTGAGGGAATTACAAAGTAGTCTTTAACTCAGAGTTGAACATACTATATGAAAGGATGTCATTTTTATGGGTGTCAAAAACATTAAGGCAATCTACAGAAGAATGAAATATATTAGATATATGACATAAAGAATAAGGAAATAATTAGCATAGTCTACAGATAAGCAAAGCCAGTCTAGCTTGTTATGCCAGTGCTTAGAAAATATAGATATGGATAATGAAGTTAATCTAAGTTTTAGCACATGGCTGTTTCTGATTATAAACATGGTAGGGACACACAGGAAAACAGGGGATACAGAAACATGATAAATGCAAAGCACTGAGTGAGTATATGTGGTGAAAGAAATGATGCAGCAGGTTGTGACTGAAAATGTGACAGCAGGGAGCAGAACCAGATCATGATGAAATGAGGCCCTAGGCAGGGTAATGGATTGGGCCCCTCCACACATAGCAGCTCCCCTAGTTCTGCTCCCCCCAACACACAGCAGTCCCCCAGCCTTGCCCCCAGCCATTCCATTGTCCCATTACATGTTTCCCATAAGCAATGAAACAAAATGTATGAACCAATAATGACAAAACTGCCCATTTCAGAACATTTCAACCATAAAAGGCCTCTCAAACGTTTGTCATTACAATCCACCAATATCAGTCAATATGCATTATTTCTGCAGGTATAAAAATCATCTGAATAATTCCACATTAAAGAGATCTGTAGCTAATGAGGAGGCTGCTGCTAGCAAACAATTTTATATTTTAGTGTTTCATCTACAAATTCAGTGCCTGCTGCCCATGAAGAATAAATTGCCTATGTTACATTAAAAAAATGGTAAGCTGGTAATATTACAATAGGGGATGGATGACAAACCAACAACAGGTTCATAGTTACTAGGATTCTCATCCAAAGGAGGACACACTCAGGAATGTAGCAGCCCCCTCCCCAGACTAGAATACAGTACCAGCCATCCATCTACATACTGTGGGAGTACAACCCACAGCCTTCTGCATCAAAAGCAAGTATGTATAGCTTGTGCTACTAACACTGCTTTCCTAAACATATACACAAACAGTGAAGGGCATTTAATAAACAAAACAGTTGCATATTGAAAACAGAGTTAGCATGAGCAGCAGTAAACTTCTCTTTACTTGAAGCTCACGATTCCTTGAAAATGCACTGAAACTCACAATTCCAAAAATGCACTAAAATTCAATTCTTTGAAAATGCACTGAAACTCATTCTTTAAGTTGTCAGGTAGTTGCTGTATAGGATTCAGGCTCTTGTCTCCTGTAACTGAGGTACAGGGTTTGAGCCTAAGCAAATTAATTAAGCTACCATTCATAACTATGAGCATTTTACACACACACACACACACACACACACACACACACACACACACACACACACACACACACACACACACACCTTACCGATGGTCATTCGTCGGTGCAAAATGCCATTTGGAAGCAGGCAGGCTTTTTTCCACATGAGCCAACACTGATGGATGGTTGTTCAGAAGCACAGCAGAACAGCAAGCATGTTTAATGTCCAGTATTTAAATTCCACATATAGAAAGTGGAAAAGAAAAATAGAAAGCAACAGCAGGTGTGATGTTGATGCATGCAGGGACATCCAGATGCAGAAGAATGCCCTTAAACAACATGTGTATTTTTTTTGCAATTAAAAAGGAAATATTGTAACAGCCACCACCCCTCACCAGTGGGCCCCACTCCCAGAGCCAGTGGAGCCCATCCCAGCCAGTGGGCACTAGGCAACTGCCTATGTGACTTAGTGCTGGGTCTGGCTCTGAAGAAGGGAAGGAGAAAGAAAGAGGGAACAGTAGAATGGACTTGGGGCTACTTGTAATAGGGA
The DNA here is from genome assembly GCF_019279795.1 of Protopterus annectens. Lineage (NCBI taxonomy): Eukaryota > Metazoa > Chordata > Ceratodontiformes > Protopteridae > Protopterus > Protopterus annectens. Next base: position 56,985,952 of record NC_056748.1, on the reverse strand, counting down.
AAGTATATTTTATTTTGTTTATTCTGCAATGACCAATAGAAGAAGAATAAATAAAATTTAAAAAAATGAGAATATGAAATTAGACAATTGCAGGGTAGGGGTTACATCTGGAGGATACACAGAAAATGAAGGATAAAGTAAAAGATGGACTACAAGTAGGATGAAGGAGAGCAGGGTATTTGAAAATGTTATTATTTTGCACTTGATAAATTTGGAAAAGGTCACATCAGTGTTGTAGAACATTCTGAAACAATTTAAAGTCTTTTCAGAATATAAAATCAATGAATATTAAATAAAAGCTGAAGATGTAAATTATGTACCCACTCATAACTTGGTTCAGCATTACTCTTATTTAAAGGAATATAATATGATGAAGTATTTAATAGTATGGATTAAAAATACTTCTGTTACTGCAGCTAAGGATGTGTGGGAGGAGACTAAACAAAAGATAATGCAACAATTGAGAAACTGTAAACTCTTGTTTATGGATATGGATAGGCATTAAAAGTTGTTGCAATTATTATTTTTTTTTGGTTAGGTTCAGGAATTGCATTTTAGCTGATAGTGACTGCAGACAGGGAATTTACACAGAAGGGGTATTCTTTGGTTTAGATATGCAGTGGCAGTGAACATAAATTAAAGGTCTGGAGGACTGATAATTCTTCTAGGAACTAGATTAAAACAGCAAGGCAGGGTTCCATTTCAAAGGGACATTGGGTGAATAAGATTGCAAAAAAATGCAGAAAAATGGTAATGGGGCTACTGAGAATAGATTTTAAAGTTTAATGGAGGTGGGTTTAGAAGAGTAATAATGGTGGAATTTGAAGACTATGAGAGAGGTCTTGATTTCATGAATGCAGAAGGAGATACATCTAGTAAGTGATCTATTATAGATGGGCAGTAAGAAGGAGATGAGGATTTTTCAGGATTCCATACTGCTGATATGACTGTGGATGGCTGGCTGCTTTATGTGGCCTTTGGAATAATAATAAGACAGTATTGGAGGGAGGAGGAGTGTGGTAAATGGAAAGGAAATATGCAAGGCAAAAGATACCTGTTGGTTCATTAAAAAGGGAAGGACAGGGTTAATACATATGAATCTTGGTTTTACAGACATAGAGAGGAGGTCAGAAAGCTGGAAAAGGGAGGGTGATGAATTGTAAGAAGAGGTCTTCAGATTAAGTCATGAGCTAAAGATAGTTGGCCCGATTTATGACTTGCACCTTAGGATATTACATAGGTGGTATTGGACTCCCCAAAAAGTGCTTAGTGGAAGGATGCATGGAGTGATGGTGATGTGGAGACAGGAAGTGAACTGTAAACATATGTGGTGGGTCTGTAAGCAATGAAAAGTGATTTAGGTTAATAGGTTCTTGTTAAGTTTATGGCCAAAACAGGCCATCAAGAAGTTCATCCACATCACCCAGTTGCTTCCCCCCATTAAGTATACTTTCTCCACATATTCATGACGAAAATTTGTGATCACTCATCTCGACATCCACACTGGTTTGAAAGGTTACTGGGGAAGTACTCTGCTTGACAGGGAAGACAGCATTTTCCAGAAATGGGGATATGTTGGGGTAGGTGTTTATTATGTCATCCGGTATTGCTTTTTTTTTTTTACTCAAAGAAATTTTTATTAAAAATTTTTCCCATATCTTCAAATAGATTGAACCATAAATAGTGAAACATAAAAATAATATAACATAATCAACTAGTCAACTATTTACAAAATAAACTATATACAGTTGCCTAAGTATACAATCTATAACATCGCATGTTTCCATATACAATATGCAAATTGTATTAAGATGCTGTGCTGACTTAGTTCAATTTGTTTTGTCCAATACTTTGTCTACTTTCTGCCAAAAAGTAATGTATGATGTTGACTTATTTGTCTTATCAGTTCTTTTTTTTATGGTTGCTACTTTCATTCGAGACATGAAGACTGTAATTTTCTTGAAATCTTGAGAAGTTGGTGGTGCTTTATTCTTTCAGTAAATTCTTATGGCTTTATGTACAATGGTAAGCAATGTCCACAGTAAAGGATATTTTACTTTTGGGACACATTGTGGTATGGGTACATTAAACAAAACTAATGACTTGGTTAACTGAAAAGTATCATTAAACATTGTTAGAAAGACATAACTAATTTTAAACAAATATTTATTCAGTGAATGACAATAAAAAAGCATGTGTTCCCAATCTGCTTTTGTATGCATTTACATCTCCAATGATCAATATGTTTCTTATATATTAGTTCTAATCTATGAGGGTTTAGAAAGGATATATGTAGGAATTTCCATGCATATAGTTTCCATTGAACTGACTTGGCGGTAAGGCTTGGTGATAAAAAGATCATTTCTTTCTCCTTTTTATCAGGATCCTTTTGATTAACTCAATTACAATAATTCCAATAACTATTATTGGTAGAGTTCTTTGTTTCTTTAAGTGTCTTATGAATTTTTGATAGATATCCTTGTCCTTTATAAGTAATTCAAATTTCATTTTGATTTGATCTAGTGTGAGTAATGTATTGTCATTGAGTATTTGCTACCAATAAATTACTTATTTTTCTTTAAGCTCTTTAATTACATTTGAATCAAATGTATTTAGACATTCTTGTGTACAAGCTATAGGATGCAATATAAAAAATGTCTTTATATCTGGGTGCATGTTAATATATTTTCTAAACAGGTTTATTGTTTTAGTGTAACAACTATATACTTTGTTTTTATACTTTTATTAAGTATTATGTTATCTCTTATCACATTATAGAAGACTTTTGTTGGATTTATATTATGTTGTTTATGGGCTGAGTTACTAATGATATTACATATAGATTCATTAATTAATTTTCATTTGGCTGTATAGGTTGAGTTCAGCCATAGAGTAACTGTTTTAGTAATAGATGCCAATGAATAAATCTCTATATCTGGTAGATTAATTCCACCCTTTTCCCAACCTTTTAAATGGTTGCTAAGTGAGATTCTAGGCTTATTGTTACACCAAAGGAAATTCAGCATCATTTTATTGTATTGCTGTATAATTTTCTTAGTAGGAGGGATGGAAAAGGATTGTATATAATATAACAATTTGGGGAAATGCTTGATTTAATTATATACAACCTATCTTCAATTGTACAAAACATCTAATTCCATTTCTGCATTAATGACTTTATTTGACTTAGTATATGAATATAGTTAACATTTATTGTTTTTCTAGTATTGGTAGTTAGTAAGATTCCTAGGTATTTCATTTTATTATCAGGCAGTAAGTACTTAACAAAGTCATTATTTAATTCACTTTTATTTGAGTTAATTAGTATTTTTTTGGTTTCATTAAATACAAGACCAGAAATAGTTTGAAAGAAGTTCATTGTTTGGAATAATTCAGTTAGTGGTTTATCTTTATTGGATATTGTCAACAGGATGTCATCAGCAAATAACTGTATTTTCATTCCTATGTTATTCCCAGTTACTATGCCTTTAATATTTGTGCTCATTCTAACATAGCTAGCAAAGGGCTCAGTTGCTAATGCAAACAATGAAGATGAAAGTGGGCATCCTTGCTTAGTTCCTTTTCTAATAGTTATAAAAGTAGAGAGACATGACCCAAACTTAACACAGGCCAGAGAATGTTCATATAGTGTTTTAATTAAGAATGTGAATTGTTGTGAAAAGACATATTCTTCTAGTACCACTAGTAAATAATTTCAATCTATTGAATCAAAAGTGCTATTGATGTCTAGACTCACCAGAGTCATGTCTCTCTCACTTAAATCAACATAATCTATCAAGGCAAGAATTATTTTAATATTATTGTGGGTTTTTCTATCTTTTATTAAACCTGTCTGGTCGTGATTAATTAATGATGATAATATATGTTTAATTCTCTCTGTGGGTATTGCCATAAACATTTTGTAATCTACATTTAACAATAAAATGGGCCTATAAGAAAAACATTCTGAGGCATTTTTTCAGATTTCAGAATAGGGGAGATTCAACTATAATTCCAAGAAGGTGGAACTAACATTCCTTGTTTAACCTGGTTAAAAACCTTCAGCAATAATGATTTAACTTCTTTGAGCAATAACTTATGCATTTTTGGTGTTATGTTGTCATTTCCTGGTGCTTTATTAGGTGTCAGTTTTCTTAATTTGATTCTGCAACTCAAACATTGTTATCTGTTTGTCAATATGTCTACTCTGTTGTTCCTGTATCTTGAGGTTTATATTAATCTGAAGGAAGTTTCTAATTTTTTCTTTCGATTTCATCTTTATGTTGCAAGTATTAATTTTTGATAGTGTGACTGAAATGTTTTTAGTATGCTGTTTAAAGTTGAGACTTTCTTATTAATGCTGGAATTATACATTTCTTTTATTTGATTCATTTTAATAACTTCCTTAGTTCTATTTGCTAATTTCCTTTGATTTTTCTGATTCATTGAATAAGAAATAAGTTTGATTTTTTTCTAATTATGTCATTATTTTATGATTTAATATTTCAGTATATTCTTTATTTTTTTATTGCTAATTCTCTAGTTAATGTCCTTTTTGTATATTTAGTTTAATAATATCTATTTATTTTTAAAGTTCAGTTAATTCCTTGTCCCACTGCTTTCTTTTATTTTTGTACCAAGCTAATGTTCTTCTATATATGTATGCTTTTAATGCATCCCATACATAGATATCTGAAGTGTTTTCATTTATGATTAATTCAAGAAATTGCTGTAATTCTTTTGTATAAAATTCTTTAAACTCTTTTAGATTCATTATATACGATGGTATTCTAGTGATTCTCACATTTTGTTTGTTATGAGCTTCTACTTCAAAAGTAATTGCATTGTGGTCTTTTAATGGACAAGAGATTATTTTAACATTGCTAAGAAAGGTGGTCATTTCCTTTGATATATATATATATATATATATATATATATATATATATATATATATATATATATATATATATATATATACTTTATTCTTGAGTGTGTGTTATACCTATGTGAAAAAAATGTATAATGCAGAAAATCTTTGTCTGCATATTCATTAACATCTTTAAGATTATATAGTTCAACAAATTCTGCTAGTGTTTTTGATATTGCATAGAGTCAATTTATAGAGTCAGTGTCTTTATCATCTAGTATACAATTGAAATCCCCAGCTATTATCAAGTTCCCTTTGAAGTGCTGGATTACTTCTTCTAACTGTTGTTTAACTATACTTGCACTCAACCCAGGTATCCAATAAATGTTAATAAAAGTATACAGATTACCATTTATTGAGATACTTGACATACAAAGCATCCCGGATTTATCTTGATATGAACTTATTATTTTTGGCATAATGACTGAACTTTTCCATAAAATCATTACCCTTCTTGTTTTTTTCTTATGTTTGCATATGTTTTGCATATGTATTGCATATGTTATGGGGATAAAGTGATGGCTAGGCTTGTAAGGGACCCAGGGCCATTACTCTAGTAACATTCTATGATCCTATGAACCTATGATCCTACTGAACACCTAGGTGACATATATCAAGAGTAGCATGCTGTGTCAAGGGATATGCATGCAAGATTATGCTGTCTGCCCCCATTGTCTCTCACACACTGTTCTACACAAATGCACCTAGGTAACCATGCACATATACAGCCTTACCTTGGTGATGTCACATTTCTGCATTGCCACTATGCCATCCTGAGCTGCTGTATTGGCAGCAGGTCCCCACAGCATAGACACAGAGACACCTGATACAGAAACAGAAAAAGGTCTGGGAGATAACAGACAACAGCAATACAGCATCATTGAACAAAGGTACAGCAGACAGCACCTTACAGGGCATAACACTGCTGCACTACAAACTGTCATTACGTGTACTCTATTCACCCTGTGTATCAGACACATATTAGCATGTCCCTGCATCAATGGTATGGAAGACAGGGATGTGGCACAGGTATCAGCACATGCACAGGGTGTGGTGTGGAGTTTCCAAAGGTCTAGGCTGTGCCACGCAGTTGACATTGTGTGTGTATGTGTGTGTGTGTGTGTGTGTGTGTGTGTGTGTGTGTGTGTGTGTGTGTGTGTGTGTGTGTGTGTGTATGTGTGTGTGTGTGTCTGGAGGGGTGCTGGTCAGCTGGGCCATGGAGAGGAACTGTGTGTGTCTGGTGGTGACCTGCATGTGACAGTGATGTGTGTGTTCATGTACACAGTCAAGCCATGTGCCAGCCCTACACAAGGGTATGTTGGACAGCTGTGAACCATACTTGGCAGTTTGTACAGTTCACCATCTCTGGCCACTAACTTGGGGACTGGTTCCGTCAGGAGTGGCACTGGCACCACCATGTCCAGGGCCAGATGCAGCACTACTTGCAGATGGTGACTGGTGTCTGCTGGGTCTGTGTCCCTCATGGCACCACCCATGACCACATGCACATGGCCTGCCATATTGTGCTGTGGACCACACCTTCCCTTTGGTAGTGCTAGTGGTACTGCCACTATGGGAGTGTGACTGTGCATGGCCACATGGGCTCTCAGCTGATGTTGCTGCTGATCTACATCTACATGTCTGATGCCCTACTCCCACCACATTTTCAAGCACAGACAGTGCACAGTTAAGGGCTGACAATGTCTCACCCCACTGTCTATCCACTACATCAGTGAAATAATGTAAGGCATCACCAATGCCATGGATGGAGTCATGCATGTCATGCAGTGCTGCATCCATGATCCTGAACATCTCAGAATGTGCTTGTGCCTCCATGATGGATCAAAACATGGGTTGGGTGAAACATGCTGTGATAGCTCTGATAAGTGCTGGATGGGCAGCAGTCCTCTTTTGAGCACCCCTATCAATCTGCCTGTGTGGGACTTCACCAGCCTGTTGGCTATGGCTAGTGTCTACAGTCACAGATGCCATAGTCTCCACATTCTTCTGTTCGATGCCACCATCCTTTGACTGTCCAATACCTGTGGCTGCTGGTGACTGGGTATGTGTGGGCATACTGACTGCATGAGGAAGTGGTATGTCAACCCATGGGACAGATTCAGCCCACAACAGCTCCACCTGTGCTTCACTATGGCCACTATCACATCATCATCAGAGTCTGATGAGACACTGACATCAGGCTGTAAGTGAGACACACTCCACCCCCCAAGGTCACCTGTGAGGGGAAGACAACATGACTACATTAATTCCTGCATTATAATGTCTGCCGATCCAAACACACACACACACACACACACACACACACACACACACACACACACACACACACACACACACACACAGGTGCCACATATGAATTATACATAGGTTCATAAGTTCATAGGTGTGTACTAGGCTAATAGACCTGGAGCCTTTACAGGCCTAGTCCATAGGATTACCCTGGCATCGTGCCACCCAACCTTAGTTCCTAGCACTTCTGTCGAGTAGAGCCACTGGAGTGATCCCTGTGGTGATTTTTCTATTTCCCATCCACTCATCAATATTTCTCTTGAAGAGGGCCAGTGATGTGCTCTGCTTGACATGTATGGGAATTCTATTCCATAGCATGGGCAGTCTCTGGTTTATGAACCTGTCCCTCCAGCATGTTCTGATGATTGTGGTAATGAGGTTGAGGTCTCTGGAGTGTGTGGTGCAGAGGGATTGGGATTTCTTTAGATGTAGCATTTCTAACAGAGCTGGGTCAGACATGGCTTTGGAAGTCAAGCAGAGATTGCCTCTAAGTAGGCAATATGAGACAGAGATAGTTGAAGTTTTTTAAGTCTGTCCATATAGGACAAGTGTTTAATGCCTAGGATCCTCTTTCTGAGGTACTTTTGCAGCCTCTCCAATTGTTGCAGGTGTCTAGTGAGGCACATGCCAAATGGGCCATTGTACTTGATGATTGGCCTAATGAGGGAAGAGTAGAGGGAGACAATGACCTCTTTCTTCCTGGATGCAAAACCCTTCCAAATGAGATGTGCCACATAGAAGGACTTTCTGACCACAGTGGCAATGTGGTGGTCAAAAGAGAGGTTGCTTTTAACCCATGTTCTCAGATCTCTTATAACGCCATCTGTGTTCAGTGGACTACCATCAATGTGGTAATTCAAGGGAACCGAGTTTTTCCCAAAGGGGATGAAGACACATTTTTTGGTATTGAGCTTAAGGCCATGGTTCTGACAACAGTCATTGGTCTCATTGAGGCCTTTCTGTAGGATGTCAAAATCACTTGGGGAGTTAATAATAGCACCCAACTTGCAATCATCTGTGAACTTTGTCAGCCAGAGTCCCTTTGTGTTGGCTATGACTTCAGAGAAATAGATACCAAACAAGAGAGGATCCAGGGCCGAACCATGTGGGACTCCACTTGTGACTGGTCAGCAGTCTGACTTGGAGTCAGTTACTTTCACACTGTGGGTTCTATATGTGAGCCAGTTTGCAACCCACCTAGTGATATAGGGGTTGATGCCTAGCTTAGTAAGTTTTCTATGATTCCTGAGTGGGAAATGGTATCAAAGGCCTTGACCAGATCAAGGTAGGCTGTATGAACCACCTTATCTTCATCCACAGCTCTGGTGACTGACACAAAGAAGTCAACCAAGTTGAGCAGGCATGATCTACCCTTCACAAACTGTGTAGGATCCAGAGTTTGCAGATTCCCTCTATCCTTTTTTATTAGGTCCATGATGATGCATTCCATAACTTTGCATATCAGACTTATCAGGCTAATGGGGCAATAGTTCCCGGGGTCTATAGTCGCTCCTCCTTTGTGGAGAGGTATGACTGTAGCAGGGTGCCATTCGGTAGGGACAAAGCCTGAGGTGAGGCTGTGATTGAACAGGGCACACAGATGAGGTGCCAGTTCACTTTGTAGTTCATGTAGAACACAGCCAGGGATACTGTCAGGTCCCATAGAAGCTGTATTCATGGCCTTGGACAGTGCTGCTTTAACATGTGCAGCAGTAATACTGGGTGCCTGGCAATCTACTGGCATTGTGATTGGTCCTTTGGGGGGAAGAGAGTGGTAAAGCTAGCAGTGAACCTGTCCCCAAGTATATTTGCAATTTCTGTTAGCTTGGTATAGGAGGTACTACTGTGCAGAATCTCCGAGCAAATCTGGGTATTGCCATGGAGATTCTTTACATAACTATAGAAGGCCTTGTGGTTGTTGTTATTAACTGCTGCAATTCTGCTTTCATAGCTAGATTTAGAGGATTTGATGAGGGATATCAACCTTTTGTTGTGGCTGATAAGGGAGTTTTTCCAGTCTTGGGACTCACCTTATTCCCCATCAGTTTCCTCCTTCTGTTGTAAAGTTTGTTTATGGCAGGGGGCCACCAGATTGGCTTCCATTTTTTTGAGGAGAGAATCTTAGTTCTAGTTGGTATGGTGAGATCCATGCATTTGTGTACATGTTCAAACAGTGCATTGGTGTATGATTTGGTGGTCATGCAACTATTGTCCATTTTCATGGGTGCCATGAAGTCAGCCACCTCTGGTTTTAGGAGCCCAAAGTTAGCTTTGGTGAAGTTTTTCATGGTGGTTACCTTTGTTGGGGGGTGGGAGGGATGTGGATTTCCAAGGTGATTAGCTTGTGATCGGATTTAACCAGGGAGGAGTTGACTACTGGTATAGAGCAATGGTTGCCCCTGCTAGTAATGACCAGGTGAAGGATGTTGCTACCTCTAGTGGGGGTAAGAATGAGCTAGTCTAGGGCATTGGAATTAATGAATTCCAGAAAGTGTTTTGCAAGTGTATTGGTACATGAGTAGTTTTCCCAGTTAATGGAGGGGTAGTTGAAGTCGCCCAGTATGTGAGTGTTGGGTTGGACCCTAATATTCTTCAGGGTGCTTAGGAATGTGGAGTGTGAAACTTGGGACATGGTTGGGGACCTATAGCAGGCTATGACCTGAATCCCTGTCTTACCCAAATGTTAGCTGCACCTGAGGTATTTCAGATGCATTATGTTGGGCTACCAGTCTGGAGGTGTGCACATCCTTTATGAATATGGAAACACCACCACCTTTGGAGCTTTGGTCCAAGTTCTGGGTCCAAAAGGTTTGGAATGAGTTGTAACCTGGTAGTGTAGGGGTGCTTTCTGCTGCCTTGAACCAGGTCTCTGTTACAGCACAAATGTCGATGTTTTCCATTTTAAAGAGTACTTAAAGCGAGTGCATTTTTAGATTTAGACTTCTAGCATTGAGCAGCATGACCCTCAAATTGCATTTGTTTGTAGCTGTTATGGTGGTAATTTGGTCTTTGGAACACTGCCTAAAAAAGGCACAATAGGGCTGGCAAGATCCTTGGCCAGTATCCAGAAGCCCAGGGGTGACAGATGCAGGCCATCTCTGGCAAAGCATTGAGGTCTGTCAATCATGCCATCCCAGGCAGACAGATACTGGATCCCCTTAGAATGACACCATAAACTTACTAAGTTGTTGAAATCAATCATTTTCTGCTTGTACTTTGTATCATTCTGGGTGATGGTAAGATACTGCTTAGAGCTAGGGTCATACCCACCTGGGCTACATAATCCAAGAGCTCCTCCATGTTTCTTTTCATGTAGTCCAGGGAGGTACGTCTCAGGTCATTCAAACCCACATGTACAATGACAGAGCCATATTTGTACCTGTTGTTGAGGGACCTGAGTGTGTGCATTATGTGGCAGATCCTGGCACCTGACAGGCAGCTGACTGTTACTTTCTCCTTATTCAACCTAGTGAGTGGGACATCAGTGTGCCTCACTATCGTGTCACCTATGACTAGTGTGTTGGCCATGCTTTTTTGCCTCAGGGGCTTTGGTTGAGTGGCAAACTGTTTAGGAGAGTTATGTGAATCATGATTAATATTGTGTTGTGGTGGTCAAGTGGGTTTCTGCCTTGGAGGTCTCTGCTGTTTGGTTAGATTATTTTTGAGAGCCTCCGTGAAGGCGGGTGTGTGGTCTGTGTTTTTTGTGAAGGCAATGCTGGTGTGTGTTCTGGAGGTCTATGTGGTGTGGTGCAAGTGTTGACCTTCTTCTCTTGACCAGCTATTCCGGTCTTGGCTGGAGAGTGTGTGGCTTCCAATTTGGATATATAACTACATCTCTCACAAGTCTGAGTGTTGGTGTGTAAGAGGAGAGGGTTGTGAGTATACATGAGGCAGTTACTACATTGCCTCAGGATGCCCAAGTTGACCAGGTTAATAGGAGAAAGCAGAATACTCCACTTTAATGTCACATTGAACACATACAAACATCCCAACAACTAAGTGCTTTCACCAACAATAAGGAGCTGATGAATCCACTTATTGTTGGTGAAGGTGCTTAGTTGTTGGGATATTTGTATGTGTTCAACATGACATTAAAGTGGACTATTCTGCTTTTGTTCGGACTTTTTATTTTTTTAAAAGTGTTACTGGTTTTACCCTTATTGGGTTTTCTTTTTTTTTGTTAATAGGAGAAAGCACAGGGAACTGACTTTTAGACATGCCTGGAGGGGTGGGCATTAGTAAGTACTGGAGCTGTTTCCTTGTAGAACATTTAGTGCTGGTAGCAATTTTGTGTACTACAATAATCGCTACAAGAAGTCTGGTAAAGTGCTAAACTAACAAGCTAGTAAAAAGAGAGGAGAGACCTAGCAGATCTCAGGAAAAAAATTGAAAAGCAGACTTTGGCACTCCTCAGAAGCTAACAAACAGTCCTGTATACAGCAAATCTGTATCTGGACTAGATTAGTTACAGGAAAGGTGGGAAACAAGCGCAAATGTGGGCTTTTAAACCAGAAAGTTGAAAGAGATGGAAAACTACCCAATTGGCCAATAAACTACAAATTCTGGGCCAGAAACCACTCTTCTTGTGGTAGATAGGCTACCTAGTGCTTATCACTCCCACTGATAAGCTAGAAGGCTTCCCTCCAACACAGAAAGGCTTGGGGAGCTCAGAAGCTTACCAACAGTCCTGGATACAGCAAATCTGTATCTGGACTTGACTATTTACAGGAAAGGTAGAAAACAAGTGCAAATGCGGACTTTTAAACCAGAAAGTTAAAAGAGATGGAAAAACTGCCCAAATGGTCAATAAACTACAATTTCTGGGCCAAAACCCACTCCTCTTGTGGTAGATAGGCTACCTTACTGTACCTGTACTTACCACTCCCACTTATAAGCTAGAAGGCTTCCCTCCAACACAAAAAAGGCTTGGGGGGCTCAGAAGCTTGCTAACAGTCCTGGATACAGCAAGACTGTATCTGGGCTAGACTAGTTACAGGAAAGGCAGGAAACAAGCTTAGAATTTTTTTTTTACAGAAAAGCAGCTAAACCAGCAGTAAATACAATTTAAATGCAGTGCAGGCTAGCACACTTGAGTGTGTAGCAATATTACAGCAAATACAGTTTAAATAAATGCAATTAAATTAAATTATGACTATGCACAACACACAGACTGTTAACAGCATGCAGTGCAGCTACATCCAGTTAATGTTGCTAGTACTATACACGTGTGAGATAAGTGACATGTCAGTGTATGTGATGGACCTACACCTAAAACACAGTGCACCCATTTCCACAATAGTAATGCACCCCTTTATAACAGACTGCCTAGACCTTCACAAAAATATGTGCAAATTTGTTACAGCTCCGGCAAATATGCTACTGTGATTACTGATGTAATGCACTGCAGTGAACCCCTGCACAACTGAACATGCAAGTATTGCAATATGGCTAAGCTTAACAGTTGTGTCCATAGCAAACTGGCAGCCCTTACAATGCCTAGGGTACAGATGAGCCATAGCAAAACAGTTCCACATTCACTGGCTGATGGACCCTGCCCATGCCAGAGGAACCTATAGATTTGTGGGGGAGCAGTATTGTCAGCAGACACAAATGTGGCATTGGTACAGGATAATATGTGCATATATCAACATGTACAGTACAAACTGTGATACTACCCACATTGTTTAAATTCACAATATGTGTGCACACATGTGCATTACAAACCACCCCCCACAAATGCAGATTGACCTGAAATACATGTACAGAGGGTACCATGATGACTGGTACAGTATTAAGGTGATGACCACAGCAGACTTACCTGGATGCTCCTTGGCTGTGGAAGCTGTGCCACCCACCTTCATGACATATGGTGCGATAGACCTTTCTGAGCTGGTGGCCAAACAAACATTTGCCAGGAACTCCTCTATGGCCAAGAGTGGTTGTTGTGTTGCAGGCCCTCCACCAGTGCCAGCTTGGTCTCTGACTACAGCTGTGGCCCTTTGCCATGCATTATTTGTCATATCAGTGGCCTGGTGTCAGACCTGCTCATAATCTCCTTTTCTGTTGCCTGACATGATTCACTGATGCCATGAGGTCTGCCCACAGTGCAGCTCATTGTTGCTGATTATAGCAAGTCCTTGACAACATAGTCTGGTGATGGAGTCTCAGGCCATCAAGTATGGCTGCATTCTATGCTTCTGAAAAGGGTGGGTTCCTATGGTGGGACATTCCACCTGAAAGACAGCAAGAGGGAACATATCACAGGACCACATACATTGTTCTCCATTATGTACACACCCTGCACATCTAGATTTGCCAGCACTACCCACTGCTAACTTCCACATCATACCCCACCATCTATCACCACGGTATGTATGTGGTTATCAGCAAAATAGTGGCAATACATCATACATTGCCTTCCAGATCTTGAGGTTTCCTGCTACTTGCTGCATGTCCTATAAGGTGTTCAAATGCATTTTCCTGTTGCATCTATCACTGCTTGTTCATAGCATTTTGACATTGTATGCAGTGTGTCAGCCTCGTACTGTTGTAGTAAGCACCTGGGCTGTAGGCCCACTCCTTAGGTCTCCCTGCTATTCCTCCCTCAAATTCTGGAATATATGGCTGCACAATGCCCTGCACTTTCCCTTGTCAGTCCAGTTGATATGGGCATCCTGGCACAGTGTAGCAACTGCTCCATATACATGGACAACCATCTGCAAACACCAGCAAGGAACACAATTTGTGAGAGATGCAATGACATTAGGAACCTACAGTCCATGCTCTCTCCTGGTCAAGCCTACATATCCGGAACTGAACAGGTTGTCAACGCAATCATTAATCCTTATACACCACCCAGACCTACACAACACACACCCAGATATGCAGAGGTCCTCTCCTCAACATACACATCCAAAAACAAAGGAGACGTCCAAGACAAAGACAAATATGAACTCCACAGCCATCCACAGCACATACCACATATAGCCACACACCTGTGTCCCACAGCCACATAGGTGTCACCAAAAATCTAACATAATACACATAGGAGACTCCACTGTGAGACATACAGATGTGCCTGTCACCAGGCTGTATATGGGGAAGGTCACAGTTACTTTTCTGTCAGATGCCACAGTCTGCCATATTACATACGTACTGCAGTCTCTCAACAACAGGTACTGTCATGAGTCTGTCACAGTCCATGCTGGTGTGCCTGACCTGAGACATACCTCCCTGGACTATATGTAGTGAGACATGATTGAGCACACTGATTATGTGCCCCAGGCAGGTATGTCCCTAGCCTTATGCAGCATTCTGCTGTCACCCAGAATGATGCCGCAATTCAATCAGGAAATGATTGACCTTAATAATTGGCTTGTTATCTTGTGTCATTTCAGGAAGATCCAGTACCTGAGACCCTGGGATGATGCGATCAACAGAGCATGATGCTTTTCCAGAGATGTTCTCCATCTGTCTCAACTGACCTACAAGCGTCTGGCAATGGGTTCCTATTGCAAAATCAAAGAGGCCAAACATCAAATGGCTTTAATGTCGGAAATGCCATTCATCTATGTACTTTTTGTGAGATCCCAGTACAGTGAAGATCAGAATATTTGCCCTTTCCTCACTGTAGTGCGATCTCGGAGTTGGTATATATAATTAGTGGGAGGTGTGGGGGGCACAGCCCCCCACAGTAGCGACTTCGAGGTCCAGCATTTTTGACCTTTAAGCAATTCAATGTTTAGCATCTTTGATGTTGTAATATAGACCCTTTAGCAATGGCTCTTGTCACCCCATAGTGCCTTTATTAGAAGAAGTGGTGAGGTTAACACTACCAACATACAACTGTCAGCACATCACACATTGAAGGCCATGCTGTTAAATGCTAGGAGTCTAAACATTAATTTACGTTCATTGCAAGCATTCTTAACCCTAGGAAATGCTAACAACTGTGCAGTCACAAACACATGGTTCAAAGCTGCAGAGAGCACCCTAGCCTTACACCTATTATATCATACAGTCAGACCCCAAAGTGTGGGCGCTAAAGCCATGGGATGTGGAGTTTAACTATATATAAAAGACATGCACATCTCCAGGCTGTGCAGGCAGTATGATGCACAGGGGCACAGCATGGGCAGTTCACCATTGCCAAGACACATATTCAAATCATAGCTAGCTACTGGCCCCCATATGTGACCAGGAAGCCCATTCTGCCTATATGGACCTGATCAACTGTATCAGGATTTGGATCTGTACCCAGAGTCTTGGTTACTAGAACTACGCAAACATACATCGGAAGATGTACTCATGCCAGCACCCAAATGCCCAGGGATCCATCAACAGTGGATGTGCAAACCTCTTGGAGCAGATAGGTGTTACCCCTACATGAGGTGAAGGTCTGTTTGAGTTGAAATTAGACAACATGGACTACCACTTCAGTATCCATACAGTATCATCCTCCTTGGTTAATCCAGCCATAAAGCAGTAAGATTTGCAGTGCCCATCTCCCACAATACTCATCTAGCTAGGGTCAGACATTCATACAATCACAATGTGGAATACAGCCTTCTGAGGGTTGGTATACACAGATTTGCAGTCCCCACCCCCTCTGTACAAACAGGTACCAATATCCACAAATACACAAAAGCCCTATACGTGCATTTATTTAGATGCATGGAGTCAGGTATACCTGACAGGACTACATCATCCTCTGCAAGGATATGCAAACCTGACTGGTGGACATCTGCAATAAACAGTGTCTATAACAGGGATGACATACTGCCATCCAACACCAAGTAGGAGCAGATGCCCAATCTGAAGCAATGTCTCCTTAGCCTGAACAAGCAAATGAGCTCACTACTGGAATCCTGCAAAGCAAACCCCAAGCCCACTACAGATAATCATCTCCCCTTCTTCACATATGCAACATCAAAATAAGTACACAGATCTGCTCAGTAGTGGTGGTCAAGGACACCAGATATACAAGTGCTGTAGATATAACATACTTAATGCCTGACAGATTCAGTGTGGGCATCACCCTGTCCCCCCATCAATACCTCAGGACATCACCAGTACCTGACCCCTTCCCCTTATACATAGGGAACAGGTCATCACTACCATCTAAAAGTCATGGTATACAGCTGCTATGGAAGCCTATCACATCAAAGGATGCATCCAACATGACCCCCCCAAGCATGACCCTGCAGCACCATCAGGCACTGTAGTCAACCAAGGCCTGCATATTGCCTCTGTCCCAGCTGAGTGGAGGACACCCACTGTCACCCCTTTACACTAAGGTGGGGTGATCGCCAATCCAGCACATTATAGACCTATCCACCTTACTATGCTGATCTGCAAGGCCATGGCACAGTGTATAATCAACCTCATTTGCAAGGACATTGTCAACCTCCACACACTCCATCACACACAGTTGGGCTTTGTCAGGGAAGGGATCATGTCTGCTACAATTGGTTGTCCTGTTTGACACAGTCATCAAAGCCATGGATGAGGGGGTGACAGTACACACTGTCTACCTGAACCTGGACAAAGACTTTGACAGTATTCCCCACTTGGCCATAATAGATATACACTCCCAACTAGGGATCAGTCCATATGTTACCAGATGTGTAGCACACTGGTGCACTGACAGTACCCACCTAGTCCACATAGGGGAAGCCACCTGAACCGGTAGACCCATAACTAGCAGTGTTCTGGTTTTCTGTGCATGGGCCTCTGTTAGGTGTGATTTACTCTTCTGAGTTGCAGGGCACAGGCATTGGGCTATGGCTGACCATGTTTGCAGATGACTGCATGGTTGGTGCTGTTACCAGATTCCCTAGTGATGTGGACATCTGCCAAGAGGGTCTCACACAAACACATGACCTGTGCCAGGAACATGGCCTCAGGTCACATAACATTAAATGCAGCATCATTCCCTTTGTGGAGAGTGATGTCCCCACATATTATCACAGTATTAACAACATCCTAAGCACACAATCAGTCATGAGGGTTCTTTGCACACAGATTAATGGGAACATGATATTTGCCCATCATGTTGCTTTTGTTGTATGAAAAACCTTCTACATGGCCCACCTCATACATAAGGGTATGTCATCCAGGGACATGGGGGTCACAACATCCCTGTATTCCTTCCTAATAAGGCCCATCATTGAGTATAATGCCCCTTCATCATTTACCTTGCAAAGCACATGCAGCAGCTGGGGAGATCACAGGGGTTCACCAGCAGGGAATACCAGGGCCTCACATATATACCATACACAGATTAGCCCATCCCTCTACCCAGTTTCATACAGACTCCTCAAAGGTGATCCCTGTCTGGCATACAGGGTGATCATGGACTCCACCCTGATGGGACTGCTGCACAACTGCAACTCAAGCTCCACTCTATTAACCTGCAGACACACCCTCATCTTGGTGTGCGACATCAACAGGACTTGACAGGTCAGATGTGTGTCCCACACACTCACCCAGCTGTGGATTGGACACCCTGTCCACAGCAGCCAGGGTAGCTATTTGTAGCTTTTCAAGTGAGACCTGCATAACTGGATGGTTAACAGGACATACACACTAGGGATACCACCTGTGTCCTTGTTGGAGTGTGGCATCGGGTGTTGACTTGCATACACATGGGCTAAATTCTGGGCTTGGCTTATGAGGGCCTCAGAGCCAATGGGCTAGTAACCTCATATTATCCTAGGTATGTATGCTGTGACAGACTGTGTTGTTATATGTCCATAACCATCACTGCCTTCTACTGTGGTGTGTCCCCTACGGGCAAAATCCCAGTACCATGTCATGCAGCCACCATCCGACAAATAGGTGAGTGGTACTACAAGTGTATGGGGGCATTCCAGTGACATCTATGGTACACAGTTACAGACAGCACTACAAATGTGGTGTAGGTTATCTTCCTTGTAGGTGTCCGACATCCACAGTACACAGATGTTTGCAAAATGTGCACATGTGCCTGATATATGTGGATCGTCCACCAGACAAATGTGGATATTTGGAAAACAGTTGGACAACATGTAATGGCTGCTCACAGACTTTGGGGACTCTGGCTGTCACATGCCAGACCCCCTCAGAAAACAGTTATGGTACATTAATATCTTTTACTGCATTCATTCCCTTACCTTGTATGTTCGATATGTGCACTCTGCTGCTGAGGCAGAGCCTGTGTCCCCCACTTCTACTGGCTATTACCTGCCCTCCTGCTGCAGGGGATCAACAAGTATGCTAGCCATAGCTCTCAAGCAATGAGATACAGGTGTGGAGTACACAGCGACCTAGCCAGAGTATGTCAGGAACAGTCAGGGACACCTGGACAATGTTTGAACTATGCCTGTGTGACAATCACAGACTGAGAGGAACTGACTGACAGTACATCATGTGATTTGCCAGTTGGCTCCACCAGTGCTTACTGTCACTATTGTGTAATACACAATCCAGTAGCATTCGTATGTGAACTCACCATTGCTAGCGGGACTCAGGAGCCAGAGCTGTGATCTATGTCACAGTGGACAGAGACAAAAGGGGAGACTGTAGGTGCTGGGCTGGACAGCTGACTAACAGCAACATGTCATTCCATGTTATGTTTTACAGACCCTAGTGTTGTACTCTGTATTTCCCATGACTGCATCCCCCATCTGCATCCCATTACATAGGGAATTCTATTACATATCTGGTATAGTGTTATATTCCTTTCTGTGCTGAAATCCAGTGGTATATTCCTTTGATAGTGCAGTCTGTCTTCATGAAGAAAGTCACAAACCTGTTTACCATAGGCAGCAGCTTGCCTTTTATATGTGATGCTCATGAACTGATGATTGCCTGTGCACCAGTCTGTGACTTGCACTTGTTAATTGCATACAGAACAGCTGGGTTGCATTTTCATTAGCCAATGGTATGCCAACACAGTGCTATAATTAAGGCCTTCATGTCAGCCTGGCTGGTGAGGGAGACATTATTGAGGTGTGGCGACTAGAGCATCACAGAGGGTAGGTTGAAATACTGTCCACTGTTTGGATTGGTGTGGTATGTCCACAGTTTTGCATGCTATGTTTGGCCATTGTTAGCAGACATTCTAATTCTGTGTCAGTTTACTGTTTAACAATGTGTGTTGGGGTCAGTAAGGAGACAGATGTGAGTGTCACATGTCATTTTTATCTAAATGTGCATGCTTGTGCAGTTGCCGCTGGTCTGTCAGCAGTGTATGTTTGTAGGGGAAGACTGTGACACATGTCCCTGTCACTTGACCTTTCCCCCTACCCCTTTATGTATGGGCATTGTGTGAGTGCCCTGTTCTAGGTGTTTGGGAGGTATGGTAGGTCTGTAGCAGGTAGTTGAATGTACTGCTGCATGTGTTGCAGGCTGCAGCTGCTGCATTCTGGCTTGGAGTCATACTGGGGATTGTGCATACATTGGGAGACAGCAAGCTGTATATGTCAGTGAGGGAGCAGTGCCAGCTCTGTTGTCACAGTATAGTCAGGGTGAGGGTACCCATAAAAATTCAGGTGAGGCCTCTGCCTGTGGTGCATATGTTAAGTAACAGTGTCATCCAGAAAGTGGTAGGCTACATTTAGGATACCTATTCATATTTGTGACGTGTACCACCCTACAGGCCTTTGATGTGCAAATGTGGGTGGCAGTGACTGCAGTAGCAGCAACCAGTTCTGCTGCACATTGCAGGGCTCAGTTATTTATATGTTGTATTGACAAGCATGTACTTGATGTGCAACAGACTGGAATGTAGGCCAGGACTGTGGGTGTCCAAATATCACACATGATAGGAATGCAACAGATAGAGTTACTGAGTCATTATTATAGCAGGTGTAGTTGCAAAACATATGTGTATGCATACAGTGTGTTACACAGAATTTGGATGAACATGTGTGTTCGAATGGATATGACATGTGACACTGACCAGTCTGCCATGATTTTGTAATGTCAATCTGCACTGACTTGCCAGTACTTCAGCACACAGAATAGGTTTTATGACAACCATGCCGTAAATAGGTACACAACTTTAGGCATACTTCATCAGTCTGTGCAGTTGTCAGCTCTACCTGTTATCATAGGCCTCACGTTCATCCATCAACATGTATTTGGCTGTGTACTGGTTCGATGTCTGCATTACAGTCCCAAGTATGCTGTCATTTATCCCATTATGTGTAGAAGTAGTGTGTCATTGGCAATCAGGATACTTTTATAGAAACACCAGTTGTTTATCAGAGATGAGTGGCCCAGTGGGTTAGTGCACTATGTGGTAGTGGATAGGGTCCTAGGTTCCAAACATGGCAGGTCAGATTAATTTTTCTGATGTGCATCAGTGGAAATCAGGATACATTTATAGAAACAGGAGCATCTGTTTAGAACTGTGTGGCCTAGTGGGCTAGTACACTGTGCTGAAATGGACAGGCTCCCGGGTTCAAGACTTGGCAGCAATGATTATTTTGCTAATGTGCATAACAGTGTCGGAAACAGATAAGGTGATTAAAGCAGTTTTAAGCAGTTTAAAGTGGGTTTAAGTGGGTTTGTGGTGTGTGGCATGGCACACAACACCACTTAGCTTCTCTTAAACCTGCGCTAAATTCAAAAAAAAGAAAAGAAAAAAATGTGTTATAAGAAAGTGGTGAAATGGGTCAAACAGGGGGGAAAACAATGTGAAAAGCAGGTAAGGATGTGCATGATGGGTGTAGGAAAGGACCATAATGGTATGGACAATGTAACTATGTTGATTAATTGCTGTATTGATTGATTGTGGGCAGTGTACATAGGGGCAAAAGGAACAACTATGTATGGGGCAATATATATTTTTTTGTGGGACACATGCCCTCTTTTTTTTAAGGAGAGAGTGGAATGTTGGAGAAGGGATATAGGTACATGTAGGGAGGTAAGTTAGGTAGGAGAGATAGCATTTGCAAACAGACAAGACAGCAAACAGGGGCGGTGTATGACACATGAGGGGGGTAAACACCTTGGATGGGGATAGTGTTGTGGAATTGGAGAACCAAGTGCCCCCAGATGGCAGCAGTGGGACTGAGCTCCCCACCCATGGGCTGTCACCACTTCTCCTTCATGGCCTCAAAGGTGGCTGTACTGTGGACTGGGTGCCAGGGCCAGCCTGTCCCCTCCAGATTCACTAGTCTGCCCTCAATCTGGCTCAGTCAATCGTTCAAATCATGCTGGAAAATCCTGAGCACCATCCCTGGTAGCTGCTGCTGGGTGACCACTCTCTCTCCGCACCCACACCCAGGGGGGGTGACAGGCCCCATCCCCTGAGGCGGTTCCACCCATAAGGGTTGCAGAACCAGCAGAGGGGGCAACTCCAGGTTAGGTCCCAGACATGCTGGAACCTGCTGCCATGGCCAGGTGAGGTGGAGTAAGTGGATCCGCGGGAACTGGCCTACCAACTTTTGCTATGTTGTTGAGGTTTTTTTTCAAAGTGTATAGGTTAGTCATGTCCAGAACATTTAAATGTTAGTTATAACAGCATGCAAGGGTGTTCCAATTAATGCAGAATGATAATATTGCATAGCATACAGAACACAAGAATAAATGGGATAACAATCAGTATTGTAACAGCATGCCAGTAACAGTTACGGTAAAAGGCCAACAACATTAGTATTTCAACAAGGTATTTTAGTATGCAACCATTGTAATATATAACAAAAATCAAACACAAGGGCCAACATTTGGTTTTGGAACAATATATGTGAAAAGGAAACCATACCCATTGTATAACAGTAATAATTTGTGATGCAGATAAGAGGTGGGGGAGAGAGAGAGAGATTGCATTACCAACAGTATAGGCTATATTGTTTGCAACAGTACTGTTCTGTACTCTACAGGTCTGCCTTTACTTTATGTATACAAGTGCCTTATAGCTTCTGTAACATGTACATACCTCTCATACTATCTGCATGGGCCAGTATGGGCCAAGCTCTAACACCTACAGGTACACAACTATAGGGGACTATTACATGTTAGGTGAACATATATGACTACCAAGGTGTACTGTGCACTGATGTTGTTTGAGTGTGCTGCTGACATACTTCGAATGGATGCTACATTTGTGTCCAAGGGTTTTGGCAACAGTGAACACTATCTGTGACAGTGTGACACTTGACCGACATGTATCATGTAGAGTTTCATGCCATTCTTGGCAGGCATGGGGTTAGACTATTAGCAGATAATCACAGACGCACCATGCATACAGCCATACCAACAATAAACAGTTTTATTTGTCTTATTAAGTTGGAGTAGTAGTGTACTTGTTGACATTTTATTTAATGAAGTCTTATTACCTTGCTGAGCAATGCTGTTTACACACTAGTACATCTGGATACAGAAATTAGTATACCATTCATACAGCTACTATAGAAATTTATTTACTTGTAAGTCCTGTTGGGAGAAAATATGTTAACAATACGTAACTGTTTTTATAAATATTCAGTAGTACTTGTTTGTTTTTATAAATATATAGTCCTACTTGCCCCTGGATTCGAACTCTGGTCTGTGTGTGGCAAAATGAACAACATACATATTGGTTACCAAACTGAGCTACTGCTGTCAGATGACTGACTGATATGTCCCTCTAGCTCACCTGATAATAAACTGTGACCTGCTAATAGAGCTAGAGTGTTATACAAGACTGCACTGACACCTGAACACACATGCATGAGATTCATGCATGACAGAGATAGTAGCTGAACTGTGCAGTAATACATGGATTGCAGGTGTAGACAATGAACCCCTAGTGGAATATGTGGATGGGAATATGTATGAGGTGTACAGACAATATCGGAGTGCTGGGTTGGCAACCTGACCCATATACAGTTGCAGATGGTGTATTTGCATTCTACAGCTATTACAGTTTCATACTTGCCTGCAGCAGCATAAATAAGATCAGGAATTCATATAGCGGAAATACAATGGTTAACAAAAGACAATCCTGAGAAACACACTACTACACCCTGGCCATTCCTATCATAGGTTCTGATCTTAGTACAGAACAAATATAATGCATTATATTTTGTAGTGCAGCTCCACATCTACAGTTTAGCAGTACACTCTTCCTTACCTAACCTTCAGTCACTTTAGTGTTATTATTCCCATTTGTAATGAATAGCACTTATTATACTCATGTTCATGACCGACAGCACAAATACACAGATGTTTGAAGTAAAAGCTTTATTAGGGGTGACATCATACAGTGAATGTTAAACATCTAACACTGTTTATTGATGCACAATTCCTATAATGGAGGTGTTGCAAGAAAGCTGTGATTCCACACATAATGCAGTAGATATTTTATTTTGTTGACATTATAAATGCAGTTGAACTTTTATTTCCTTCACATTATAAATGTAATTGATGTTTCTTTCCTTAACATTACTAATGCAGTTTATAAATCTATTTCCCTAACATTGTTAATTCAGTACAAACATATATTTCCTTGACATTGCCAGGTTTCATACTTTCATTTGTATTGAACTGCACCTGGCATGGCATTACACTCAAAATAGAGTATACCTACTGGCAGTTACTACTGCACTCTTACTTGTTTATAAGTCTGTAGATTGCAAGATATATCTGTACTCACCACACCCACAGCACAAACTGGCCAGGCACCCTGCATGGGCTTCCAGGTTACGAGCTCTGTTATCTGCAACAGCTGGGGAAAGAAGCACACCATTATGCATACCTGTCTATCACACATGCAGATTAGGTATTGGTAATACAATAGAAACAATACTTAAAAACTTGTGGGGCATTCCCATCTCTAGCTTCCTGGACCCAGGTGTCCAGAAGTCCCCCCCTTCCTACACTTTAGGTCATCATAGTGATGATGCAGCTGCTCACCTGTGCTGGGGATACCAGTTGCACTGTTGACATCATGTGACAGCTGGTCCCAGGCCTCTGATTTATATTCTGACCCCTGGTACTGGCCGTGCAGCAGCTGAATATCATGGTCTTTTACAAGGAGTCCAACCATGACACTGGACTCGAACATGCCCCACCACTGTGCCTGAAAGCGTACACCCTCTCCATCTCCTGCCATATTCTCTACCAAGATTAAACTCCAACAGATTCTGGTTGTATTCCCAACTGTTGTTCTTAAATAAGGCTGTTTTCTCACCCTTTTGCCACTATTGGACCATTTTTTAAAAATGCTCAGCTTTGCTTGGCACCACACAAACCCATTAAGCCTAGTTGAGCAGTGCTTAAACTGGCAATGCTTAGCAGTGCTTAGTGGTGCACAAACCAGCTTAGCTGAGCTGAGGACTACTTAAACGGGCAGTGCCCAAACCAGCTAACCAGAACTGAGTGTTGCTAAGTACTGCTAAAATGGGTCCTGTTTAAGCACTGCTTCGCTTGGCTTAGCAGTGCTTAGCAGAGCTTAGCTAAGGGCAAACCACATTTAGAAAAAATAAGACTAAAATTATATTATTTGCTCATTACGACTACTTTATTATTCTGTGTATGTATTGCACTTTATATTTCCTGACCTTCTGTATTTTAATTTTTTTATCTTGGCGTGTGTATTTTAGGTATTGTGGACCTGTGTGTAACTGGATCTTCTCCCCTCAAATGGGCTTCTGGTCCAGCTGGACTAACCCGATTAACATAATTCATAAAATAAAAAATATATGAGATATTGCTTTCAAATGTAAAAAGCAGAAGGGTCTGTCAGTGTATTAAAACCATGCACCTACTGCACACAGTGCTGTGACTCTAACCATTCAGCTACAAGGACATGCTGAAAACTGCTATGCATTTCTATATATCTCTCCACTACATTTAAGTACTACTAAGCACCGCTCCACACCACACAAACCCACTTAGCTAAGCGTAAACATGACCTTTAAGGTTAAAATTAAAAGTACTCCTGTTTCTATTTTTATATGTCTAGCACCTGTCCATTGCTGTGCTATGTGCTGCACAAACACAAGAAATTCATTAAAAAAAATGTATTTCACTTTTAC
This sequence comes from Protopterus annectens, assembly GCF_019279795.1. Classification (NCBI taxonomy): domain Eukaryota; kingdom Metazoa; phylum Chordata; order Ceratodontiformes; family Protopteridae; genus Protopterus; species Protopterus annectens. The sequence goes on along the minus strand of NC_056748.1, from coordinate 56,960,707 downwards.
ATTTTAGTGCCTTCAGGCACTTTGACAGTGCAGGGGGCATGTTACTCATCTCCAGACAGAGTTACATGTTTCCTACACTGATTCTGTGACTATCTTACATGGCTCTCCCTCAGTAGTGCACCTTCATTAATATGCAAGGTGCACTGCCTAGGGGGAGCCACAGACATGGCCATGGTACACTCCGTGATAGTTTCCCAGTATTTGTACATGGAGTTTATTAAATCCTTAGCATTGTTTTATCAGCTTGGGAAATGAGTCTTCACATTTCACATTTTGGAGTTAGACCTTGGGGTCTGTCTTCTTCTCATTCCTCTGTAACCACGTCTGCATAATCATGATGACTGACAATCAGAGTCTGTATGGAAACCTTTTCACCAGTGCCTCTGAAGCAGTGTAAGGTCTCTTCTATCAAAGGGCATTGAGACCCAGGAATACACTATGGATATAATCATATACCTATGTTATAGATGTGAAACCTGACCAAATCAGTGTCATCTAGAGAACTGCTTCCATAAATTTCTCAGCACTGTTTATGAAAATCATTAAATTAACATCATTGTTATCACTGAAGCCAATGTCAACAGTATGGAAAGAATGGCCTCACAAATTAAGTCAGCTAGACATGATGTATGCATGCCAGGGACTTGGTACCTTATTTATATTTCCTGCTGGGTCCTGTCCTGATAATCTATGGCATTGACTTGAAACACTAAAGGTATAACTCAAGAAGACAGATTTGGATACTGTGATCTAGGAATAGCTGGCCATCAACCAGACTCAAGGGTGATTACAAACACCACAAGCAGGATTCTTCACTAAAAATAAATGTGTTGCACATTACTCCAAACAAGTGGGAATGCAATAATGCAAAGAAAAAAGTCTTGACTATTGATCAGTTGCTCTACATGGAAGAATTTGAAATTTCTGCTAATTCGGGTATGACATTAGTACCATGCTAACAAGTAACCTTGGGACTCATCAGTGGACTGTAAGACAACTTCTCTTCAAATCAAAGCATCGCTGTTCTTGGCTTCTCTTTTGAAAGATTATCATTTTCTTATATCCAATTAAAGGTGCCTTTAAGACAGTAACAATCTCTCATTTCCATCCCTTTTTATCCAGAGCACTATTTGTGCTTCCTGTAACAGTCACATGACAGACTCTTCAGCTTCCCATAGAATCCTGTATCATAGACATGCCTATGTCATAGGTAAAGACTCACGCCTAAATATAGCTCCACAATGACTCATAAATTTACAGATTATTACAAGAAAAGCTAGTAGCAGACTGTTACATCTCTGTAGATGCTATATTTTCACAATGAATAAATTATTACATGTTTGTGCTGCGCCATTTGACAGGAGCTGTGTATCAGAAGTGAGTAACCATTTGAAATCTCAGGACCCACTTTGCTGAATCCTGAAATGTGGAGATTGAATTTCTGAAAATATGGACATACATACATGTATATATATATATATATATTCCTGGTAAACAAATTTTAAATAAATAAATACAGTTTGTGAATCAGTGATCAGTTTGTGCTTTCATTTGCTGGGCAGATAAGTGCCCTTTGGGGAAAAAAAACCTTCCATTTTCTGTCGTTGATGGATGTTTTATTACTTTCCTTTTCAGGAAAGTTATTTTAAAGCTTGGAGTCCTTTGTTTTAATGGACTGTCTGAAGACTGTAATATACTTTTAAATGGAGCACTCGTTTTTTTCCTGTCATTTTTAAAAGTAGTGTAAAGTAACTAAAACATTATTTTCTGTGGAGGAATTGTGTTTATATTCCTTATGTGGGGATGGCATACTGTTTTAAAGTGCTTATTACTTTTGTGGACTGGTAGTGTTTACTAGCAATTTTCTGCTTATCTTCCCTGGGAAAGAGGCACCATTTTTGTTTTGACCATGGAACAGGCTACCAGTCCTATGGTCAGTCCTTTCAGCCACAAAAAGGGAAAAAATTAACCAAACAGCCTTTGCCACCACAGCAGGTTAACAATTTTCTTCAGCTGTAGGTGGGTGACTGCGCTATTTATTTATTTTTTTTTACAGATTTTTGATTCAGATACAGTGGGCAGCTCCATTTCTGATTCTGCTTGTGGGGGATTCTCTTTCTCTGAGACTATTGCTAGAATACACCAGTATTTTTAGTGGGAGAACACTGACGTTTCTCACTCCCTCAGGAAATAGTATGAGTTGTTATAGAAGGATTTTCTAGAACCTACACCTATTCTTCCTTTTCTGTCTGCTTTAGAGGATGTGAGTGTATTACTGCTTGCAATTTTCCTGATAGTCAGCCAGCTGTCCCTAAAATGGCAGATAGCATGTATAAACTTCATCTGGAGGATTCAGTTAAACCTACATGCACACGTCCACAGCAAGTTTTAGATTCAATAAGTGTAGTGTGGAGGTGCACACCCCGTGAAAGCAAAGTAAACACTGTGGTATGCTAATTACAGCATAAGCAGCTGAGTTTCATGCTAATAAACCAATCCAACATGGTGGAGCTATTCAATAAGCTATAAAACATCCATGTAGACTCTGTGCTTATTTTACCTGCAAATTCCAGAACTTTTGGAATACAGCCATGGAAAGGAGTCTACACGGACAGAATGGTGGGGGCTGCTACTGCTTTAATTCATTTTTATGTGCTACAGGCTGAATCCAGTACTACTGCTGTTGGTAATACCCCTTGGCTAAGAAGGAGAAGAGTTTTCAGGCCCCATTTAACTTTTTACAATCTACATGATGTGGAAATTGTAGAGCACTACATGGTGGACAGGGACACATTACAGGAATACTGTAACCTCTGCGTTCCTCAACTCAGAATCAGAGCCAGCTGAAGGGAACCCATCCCAGTGGACACAAAGGTATATGTAGCTTTTAGAATCTTAGCTACAGGTGCCTTTCAGAGACCAACAGGGGACATGCTGGAGGTGTCACAGGCATCGACATCCAAGATCTTCCACCAGTTTCTGAATGCTATGCTCCAATACGCCAGTGACCACATATATTTCCCCATAGTTCTGAGGAGAGGGCCAGAAATATGCAGAATTTCTACCATGCAGCACACTACCCTGATGTACTGTGTGCCATAGATTGTACACATATAGAAATGAAGGTGCCACCTGGTGAACAGGGTAGGCTCTACATAAACAGAAATAGCTACCACTCTATCAACTGCCAAGCATGTGCAATGCCAAAGGAATCATCTTGCACGTGTGTGCTGGCAACCCTGGCAGCTACCAAGACTCACATATCTGGCATACCTCCCAACTGTACCACATGTTTGCTAGTGGGGATATCCCACAGGATCCTTTACTGTGGGATTCAGGCTATGAACTGGAACTGTGGCTGATTAGAAATGCACGCACACCAACAGAATAATGCCATAATGAGGCACATGCTCAAATCAGAAATATCATAGAGCATGTGTTTGTGCACAGTTCTAGTGCCTAGATACCTCTGGGTGAGTCCTGCAGTATAAGCCATGGACATGTACATAAATACTCACAGCATGTGCCATGCTATACAGCAACATCATCTGAGAAAACAGCTTCAGCAGGATCAGCAAGAAGAAGGAACACACATCCCACCACCAATGCCAAGGTCATCACTATCACAGGAAGATGAGGAGTCAGGGTGAGAATCCACACTGCTGTGGGTATAGGCAGATGTAAGCGTGTTCAGTATACCCTTGCATTCGCTAAGAAGCAATGTATAGCACATTCACACACCACATAGGGGCCAAAACCTTCCTCCTATGCACATACATATAGTAACATTGATGCCAAGCAACTCACACAACCTTTACTTCCCCATGTGTTGGCTGTGTACTGCTTGCATAAGACACCGTCAGTCCTGAATTAGAATTGTGTCAACTGCTGCATTTACAAGGTATGTCTCTAACCTGGAGTGTATTGTGTAATAATATGAATGAGTGACATATCCTTGTATCATACTAATTGGTACTGCAACCAAGTTAAAGGTGAGAGATTGGTACTACAATGGTCTTACCATGTGACAGCAGAGACTTGTGTGACTTATATGTGCTCATTATTTAGTAGTAGGTCTCAGGCATTAAAGTTTGTGCAGTCATACCCCTCAAAGGTAGTGATTGTCACTGCATGAACCAGTTTAACATCATACATTTGTAATGGAAAATTAAGAGAGAAGTTAGAAAGTAATGATACACATTGCAGTTTCTGACTTCACAAGCTTCACAAGATCATTCACAATAAAGTTGGGATATTTTGATGATATCAGTTGTGTAACTTTTCAAGGCCAATATAAGTCAAAGGTAAAATTACCAGTTCAGCACCAGAAATGCAGATATACTAAGCACTATAAGTCAGCTATGCACCATGAGCATCAGACACAAAGCTTATGCATCCCTCATTTCAAAGGTTACAAAACAGGATTATGGCACAGTTATCAGCACATGCACAGGGTGTTGTGAGGGGGGGGGCACTAGACTTAGTCTGACCAATATATGCTAACAAACTAACAGTGGTGCCACAATTATGGACAGTACAGCAATGCACACAACAGGCCTGACATCAACAGTACACACTGACATATGTCCATTAACTATACTTTCAACAAAAACGTGGCTGTTAACTCCAACATAAGCTAACTGTAGCAATCTGCATCCCCCCACCCAAAAAATATATGTGACACAGAAGTAACTTATTGGTTTCAATTGTTTTACTATACAATGCTATTCAACTGTTTTGATACCAAAGCCTCCCTGGAAGATACTCCAGGGATGTGCTTGCTGTCTCTAAAACTGTTGCTCTGACATCCAGGACATGCTGTGCTACACTCTCCCATGAGCTGTCTGGATCTCTGATATTGGCCAGGAACTCTTCATTGGGTGTTAGTGGTGGTTCCCTAGCAGGCCCTCCCCTGGTACCCATCTGATCACTGCACATTGCAGCTGTTCTCCTCTGTGCAGATGTGATCATGTGAGTGGCCCTGTGGCTCACCTGCTCATATGTCTTGTAGTAGTCACTCATGGTATTCAGATCATCGACTATCTGTTGCCAAATTTGCATCCTACATGCCATATCGCCCAAGTCCCTTTCCAGCAGAAAAGTACCTGGTTGCTTAAAGGCATCCATTATCAAGTGGTTCTCAGCATCAGTCAAGGGGGCTCTCCAAGGATTGACACACCTGGGTGGCATACCCCTATGTTTCCTAAAAGACAACAGAAGGATAATATACATAAGTATCACATAAGTACAAACTAATTGTTTCCATATAAAACAGAAAAGGTAGCCACTCAGTATTACCCCCTGTAGAAACATACAACAGTTTACAGATGTGAAATAGGATCAACAGGAAGGATGCAAAACAAGGAGAGTAACAAGGGAAACATATCCTTGTTTGTGCCATAACACTAACGCATTTTTGCCCTCCCCCACAAAAGAACAGTCTATCTTTTGTTTGTGCTATAACAGTAACTCACCTTTGCTCCATCCAAAAGAACAGGAAAATTACACATTTTTCTTACAAACCATCTTTGAAATGCTAAAAGTGCTATCAAAGGAACTGTCCCTGAAACATGTGCACATATTTACCTCACAGCATTCCAGTTTCATGTATTGACAATAATGTATACCTCTGAATTTGCTTGGCAAGCATGCCCATATCATCAGTATGCTTCTAACTAATGTATACAGATGAAAGTATAAAATACTTTGCTTTGGCTTTTTCTTAAATACATTCCAGCATTTGCAGTATGTAGCTAACAAAATGCAAGCATACCTTCTGAAGTTCAGTACTCTTCTGTACAGATATATCCTGAAGAAATTGTGTATGTGCAGTCTTCCAAACATAAACAAGTCTTCTCACTATCAGGTGCCTTTTTGTATGGTGTAGATTCAGGGCTGTAGGCAGGGTGAATATGCAAATGAGGTGTGAACTCCTTAGAAATGCTGAATCCCAAATACTTGGATCCATGTAAGAGATGTAGATATAGTGCAGGTACTCCCTTGGTGTTTGGCTTTAATGGATTGCAAATGTGAATGATTAGTGGTTGGGAGAAGGAAAACATAACAGCACTGCAGGCTGCCTTACTTTTACTGGATATGTCAGGTTAGATCTACAAAGTGTTAGATGTAAGGTTGTAAATGTAAGTAAGCAGCACACAAGTCACAGGTTGTGTTCCTTAGCATCCAACCTGCTCTTCATTTATTGGCAACTGCATATGATATTGTTTCCAATTAATATCCTCACACATTTTAAGGCCAATTACATAGAATGGCTTACACACTGCATGTGTCAGATTACTGCTCAGATAAATGAAGAATGGCAATCAAACACAGAAATGTGAGACAGAGCTATATATTTGCAAGTAATAATCATGAAAAGGTTGTGTGATAATTAAGTGTACTGCATACAAAACTAATAAATGTACAAATAACACTTGTATGGTTGCAGCTGGTTATGTGTTGGTAATGAGAATTATTTAAAAAGAACTTTTTGTGACAAAAAAGAATTCCAGGATGGTAGTCGCAAGAGGTCATGGAATGGACAGGACAACAATAGGGAGTTTGGGTACAACTCCTGTTTATTTAAACAAGGTAAATGGAACTAGTTTAATTTAACACTGGACTGTTATTTTAAGTAATGAATTTAGTTATATAATTAATTTATCAGGTTTTGAATTGTTGAGTGATGAGATTTCTGTTTAAAATAGAAGGTTGAAGTTTATGCCAACTGCTTTGCCAAGGCGGTATGAGATCAAATGTGAGATTGCTAATTGTTTTCATTAGTTACATCTGATAGACTATTTCAATGGGAACAGTAACAGTTTTGTAACTAAAGAACATAGTTGAAAGTGATTTGGAACTGAGTGATCGCAGTTTCTTTTCTTGTAATTCAGATATTGAGTCCAATGCCTATTATAAGCTTAATAGTGAAAGGTAACCCGTAAACGTGATTTTATGCCTCCTTTTAGAAATGAGGTTATATACCAGTTTTCTTCTATATTAAATTACAGTGTAGAGAAGGAATATGATTTATTTTATAAAAACAGAGAAGGGATTAAATACAACTTAAGTAAGAATGAGTGGCAAAGCTTGGGCAATATAAGTTATAATAAGGAACTTGTGTTCAAACTGGTGGACAAAGGGGGAACATTAGTAATCTTACATTTCACACAGTATTTAAACATGTGTTATGAACAGTTAAATAATAGTGAGATGTATTAAATGGTGGGTTGGAATGTTTACAATAAGGGATTGGAAGAATACAAAGAGCTTTTAACCATAGGTTTGAGATTAAATTATTTTTCATTTGAGGATGTGCAATATACATTTAGTAGCAAGAATTGTATTATGGCTAATTTATTTTTGTGTACCTAAAATTCATAAACAGTTAATGGACCCACCAGGTTATCCCATAGTAGCAGCATGTGGATGTTTCACTTACAAGTTATCATGCTTCTTGCATAAATATTTGTTATCTGAAGTTGTTAAATTGCCATCTTGTATTACATATGTTTTTTATTTTATGGAAAAGGTAAAAAATATAAGATGGATGAGTAATATGTATTTTATAATAATGGATGTGGTAACCTTATATACACATATCAAACATGTTTATGGAATGGAAGCATTATTACATTTTTAGGGAATACCCCAAAAACTTAGTATGTTTTACAGTTAATTATTTTGTGTTTGAATAATAATATGTTTGAATTTAATGGGGAATTGTACAGGCAGTTACAGGGTACAGCCATGGGGGTGGCATTAGCCCCATGTTTGCAAATTTATTCATGTTTTATTTTGAAAATGTATTTGTTTATAATAGTGTTTTTTTAATAAGTGTGTAGTGAAATATTTTAGGTTTATAGATGATTTGATTTTTATTTGTGGGGGGAGTGATAAAGTAACAGAATTTATTGAAAGTTTACATAGGAATAGATCTGAGTGGAATTCAATAAAGCCTACATGGAGTAAATTTCCATGTAGGCAGAGTGGCACACATCTAACATGGAAACCAACAGCTGTGCGATCCAGTAAACAGACCAGATGGGCATGGACGAGCACACCGACACAGAAGTGTCCATAGCATGCAAATCACCTCATAAGCAGTCGAAATGCATACAAATGAGTGTGTTTTGCGATCCAGGAAACAGGTATCTGTTCAGAAGCTGTTTTGGTGTCAGAAGTGTACACAGAAAATATCCATGTACAGAAATGCAAAAAAGCCCAATTAGAAGGTCAGAAATGTCATTGTAGGCATAGACATGTGCAAAAATATGTCATGTGAGTCCAAAAACTAATGCAAAATAATATAAAATAATAGCTTTTTTAATACCCATATTACATTTGTGCAGCAATGCGCAAACATGCCATTATGCAAAAAAAATAATAAATGTTTAAAAACTAAAAATAAGACATATGTGAGAATAATGCACTATAGTGGCCTGCATGCAGTATGTACAATGGTAGATTTCAGTGGTTGCTAAGGAGACAAGCCCTGGAATAGTGAAGTATCCAGGTTATGTGCAAGGTTCTGTATGCAAATGAGCAGGGGTTACTGAATAGCAAAAATGGGCTACTGTGTCACCTGTGTAGCCCTAGAACCATGTTGGCATCAGTAGAACAGATAGCTGACATAAAAGGGGGGGGGGTGTCACTATAACTTTAAGCAGATTGGAACTCAGCAGCTCCCGTTTGCGTGCCACTCAGCTAAGCAGAGGGGTGTGTCTAGTGCTGCTAAGCTTTGTTTAGCTGTGTGGTGCATGTTTTAACTGGTTTAAGCTATGCTGAGTGTGCCTGTGCATGGGGGTGTATCCAAACTGCTGTGCAGTGTTTACACCAATGCCATGGGTTTGCGCACTGTGCTGCAGTGCTTTACAGGGAAATGATTAAAAAACAAAAAAGTGAAATACCCTGGGAAAGCCAGTCATGTATAAATGACTTATGAGCCCTGTTCCACTGATGCAGGGCCATTCAAACCCCTCAATGGTATACCTGGCAGGTGGAATGCATCATAGTTAGCCAATCACACAGGCTGCATCTGCAGCACACCACTATAAAGTATGCATACACCCTACAATCTGAGTTTTCCCACATAATCTGTACCATTGGAGTACAGACTTGGGAATTCTAACTGACAGAATGCTAGGGGCTGATGCTGCTCTGCTACTTTTGTTTGTGCTAGAGGCTGAAGGCAATGCTGATGCTGGTGCTGTCAATCGGCCTAGACTGAGAAGGAGAAGAGTGTTCTGGCCCAGGGTAACCTTCCAGGAGCTACATGAGCTGGAGATTGTAGAGTGCTAAATGGTGGACAGGGGACATACTGCAAGAACTCACTGAGCTTTGCTGCCCTCAACTCAGACTCAGAGCCAATAGAGGGGGATCCATTCCAGTGGAAACAAAGGTATGAGTAACCCTTAGAATACTAGTTACAGGTACTTTACAAAGACAAACTGGGGATATGATGGGGGTCTCACAGGCATCTGCATCTAGGGTACTCCACCAGTTCCTGGCTGCCTTGCAAACACATGCCAGTGAGCACATTTATTTACCCCACACCGCTGAGGAGAGGGTTAGCAGGCTGCATGTCTTCCACTGTGTAGCACACTACCCTGAGGTACTCGGTGCCATAGACAGCACTCATGTTCACATCAAAGCACCACCCGGTGAGGAGGGTAGAGTCTACATCAGCCGCAAGGGATATCACTCCATCAATTGCCAGGTCATGTGCAATGCCAGGGCATTATCATGAGTGTGTGTGCTGGCAGGCCTGGCAGTTATCGTGACTCCCACAGCTGGCATGCATCACAAATGTACCAGAAGTTTACCAGGGGGGACATCCCATACTGCCTTCTACTGTGGGATGCTGGCTATGCACTGGAAATGTGGATGATGACACCCATCAGAAATACACACACCCCTACCAAAGAATGCCATAATAAGGCACACTCACAAACTATGAACATCATAGAGCATGTGTTTGGGCTGCTCAAATCACAGTTCCACGGCTTCAATATGTCTGGTGGAGTCCTGCAGTACTGTCCAGCTATATGTGCACAAATGTTCACAGTATGTGCCATGCTACACAATATGATCCTGCAGAAATAACTGTGGCAGGATCATCACAGAGACGGAACACACATCCCCCCACCATTGCCAAGGTCCCAACAGCCACAGTCACAGGGGGACTTGGAGGAGGAACTCCCTGAACCTTTCCCTGTAGGCAGATGTAGTCATTCCCAGTATGCCCTGGCCTTGGCAAAGAGGCAATGCATAACACATGCACTGGCAACCTAGGGTCCCAGGGACTGACACCTCACTCTGACTCACATACATAGTAAAAAGGATGCCAGACACACCACACAACCTGTACCTTACCATGTATTGGCTGTGTACTACATGCATTAGACAGAGTCAGCCCTGAAGCACTGTTATCTTAACTGCTGCAGTCACAAGGTAAATCACTTATTTACAACAAATGTATGGGGTACAAGACTATGGTAGCATATGTATGGACCGTCTGCATGTATGCAAGAGAATAGCGTGGGCTACTTGGCTACCTGCAGAGAACTAACAGCTGTGTGGTAAAACAGGAACTCTCTGTCCAATACTGGCTGCCCCATAATATGCAGTAGGACACAATACAGCATACCCCGCTGCACTATGTGAGGGAATTGCCAAACAGTGGAGTCATGGGACAGATGCATGACTGTCAATGCTAGAGTCCCCTATGCCCAACACAGCCATGCTTGCAGACAACTGCAGTAAGAGTATGTTTGCAAGGTTATAGCAGCAGACCACACAATCTCAAGGTTGTCCTGAACAACTGGGTGACATGCTTTATTTCCTCAACATGCAGGGGTCAAATTGTATGTCTGTCTGGTGTTGATAGTGTCAGGAATTAAACTTTGCTTTCTGGTGGCTGGTGTGGCTTAGTGGGTTAAGTACATTAGCATGATTGATGGTGTTCATGGTTTGAAGCCGGCTGCACTTACACTTTTGCATGTGAGGTACTCCTATATTAGGAGTCCCACAGATTGTCAATATGTCACAATTTGTTACTTCAAGGAAGCTGGACAAAGCCAGAGACAATGGAGGGACAGGGGGCCACAGCTATGGACATTACACATGCTGTGAGTAACCTAGAAGGTGGATAGTATAACAGCAGGTTGTAATGAGTCAGGGTAGGAGCAGGATGTAAAGTCCATCATGTAACTGTGTCAGTACCTACAAGTCAGTGGGCACCATGTAGTAGTATATTACCAAAAAAGCACAACTCTCTGAGGAGCAGTGTAGACATATGGGGTAGAATGCTGGACATCCTGCTAAACATGTACAGTCAGAGGTGTGAAGTCTGTAACCCTGTGTGTGGTGTTACTTTATCTACCCCAGTCACAGCACACATACAACTACATAGAGCAGGACATATGGACAAAGTCATGCACAAGAGTGAGACAAAGGTCCATATATAAGGAGATGGATTAACTAGTGGAGAGACAAATGTAGAAAGTGCAGAGAATAACATGTCATGCAGTAGCATGGGTTCCCTGCTGTGTATGGAGTCAGTAACTCAAATGTCTCTCATCAGTTCCTAATGTCAATCAATAATGATTTGCCACTTATATACCTGAAAATCACAATGCTATGTAAAACGTACCAGACATATGATGCAAAACCCTGTATAGTCTATTACAATCTGTACGCACCCTAGGTATGACTCAGATATTATGTGCAGCTCACAGTCGGGGAATCCCTTGGACATAATATCAGGGAAGTGCTGGACTGCTCACTCAGGTGCAGCAGCCAATTGGCTGTAGCACACAAGATCCTGGACTGGAGTAAAGGTAGGTCTGGCCTGGAGTCACCTTGGAACTACAGACGGTCACACTGGGCATGCTTCTACACTTAGCTAATGTTGGCTCATGTCTACTTCATCTGCCTAAAGAACTGAGATGTGAATATATCTCTATGCATACACACAGCTATGTATATGCATCTGTCTCTCCCTATCCCTCTCAGACATGATTACCCATATCTATCAGTATGTGGCACATATATAGAAAAATAGATAGATAGGCTAACACAGAAGGTCTTTGGCAAACAAAGTTCGCAGATGACTGCAAACTAGGAGCCATAATCAAATCTCCTAACGATGTGGACATCCTACAAAAGGGCCTCACTGAGACAGATGCCTGGTGTCAAAGCCATGGCCTCAAGCTCAATGCCAAAAAGTGCATTGTCATCCCTTTTGGTAAAAACTCTGTATCCATGAACTACCACATAGGCAGTAGTCTACTTAACACCGAAAGTGTGATAAGAGACCTTGGGACACAGGTGGACAGTAGTCTCTCCTTTGATAATCACATCGCCACAGTAGTCAGGAAATCCTTCTACATGGCAGACCTCATCACAAAAGGTTTCTCATCCAGAAAAAAGAGGTCATTGTTCCCCTCTACTCATCACTCATTAGACCCATTATAGAGTACAATGCCCCTTTTGGTATGTACCTCACAAGACATCTACAACAACTGGAAAGGACACAGAAATACCTCACAAAGAGGATTACTGGCCTCAGATGCCCTACACAGACCATCTAAAAAACTCCAGCTTTACTCTGTCACATATCGCCTACTCAGAGGTGATCTCTGCCTGACATGCAAAACTATGTCAAACCCAAAGCTGTTGGACATGCTCCACATAAAGAAATCCCAATCCCTCTGAGCTACACGCTCTAGGGACCTAAACCTTGTCACCACAATAAACATAACACGCTGGAGGGATAGATTCCTGTCACAGAGACTTCCCATACTCTGGAACAAACTACCTATCTATATCAAACAAAGCTCCTCATTAGCACTCTTCAAGAAAAATCTTGATGATTGGGTGAGAGATAAGAAATTCACTCCGGGGATCACTTCTATGGCTTTGCTTGACAGGGGCACAGGAAAATAATGTTCTTGGGTGGCAAAAGCCAGGGTACCATTTGGCTAGGCTTATAATAGGCCCTAGGGCCAATAGCCTAGTACCTACCTATGAACCTATGAACCTATGATATACATGACAGATATATATATATATATATATATATATATATATATATATATATATATGGATCCCCTTCAGTTTACCGAAACGCCACAACGCCGAAACACAAATCACCGACACCAAAAGACCGACAACACAAAATACCGACAATACACACAACCATACATGCACTAACCGTAACCCAAACCCTAACCCTAAGGTCCGACACAACCGCACACTTACCCGCACCCTAACCCTAACTCACTTAACCCACCCCTAAACCCACAGTCCATCACTATCGCACACACCCTACCTGCACCTAACCCTAACTCACTTAACCCACCCTTAAACATATATTCCGTCACTATCGCACACTTACCCTACCCGCACCCTAACCCTAACTCACTTAACCCGCCCCTAAAACTACAGTCCCTCACTATCGCACACTTACCTGCCCGCTCCCTAACACTAAATCCCTCACTCTATCGCACACTTACCGAGTCCGTCGGGTTCTCACCTTGTCGCTCATCTGCGTTGTCGGTCCTTTGGTGTCGGTGATTTGTGTTTCAGCGTTGTGGCATTTCGGTAAAATGAAGGGGATCCATATATACATATATATATATATATATATATATATTTATATACACATAAAGGCACAGAGTGATGTAGTGCTGCAGCTACCTGTATACCAAATGTAACTGTTAGCACGTGCCACTAGTACTGTGAGCTGTAATGTGTAACAGTAGGTAGGTAGGGCTTTTAATCTGGCATCAGCCACCTTGTGTGTGTGTAGGTAGATATTTCCCATATAGCACTACAGACATGCCCATGAGGCATGTGTTTGTGCAGTAGTCAACCATTTTATGGCCCTGTGACTAGCATCCTCCACAACAGTGGCCTCCCTGTCAACAGCTGCTGATGTCATCCACCTTAACAGTACTGGCAGACACTATTAAAACACATAAGCTCCATGGTGCATGCTATAAGCACTTAGTGCTCTAGTATATACTTCTAGATGGGCAGGGGTTCTAATATCAAAAAAGGGACAACTCTGTGAATGTATGTTTAAATATATCCTCTTACAGCAATGTGCCTATCTGCATGCAATGATTATACATTTTGAGACCATGTCAACCCCCCCATTGGCCTAATTTACAGGGCCTGCTGATGTCATCCACCTTAACAGCAGTGGCAAACACTACCAAAACACATAAGCTCTGTGGCGCATGCAATAAGTACTTAGTGCTATAGTATATACTACTAGATAGGTAGTGGTTCCTTTTTTTCTCAATTTTTTTTATTTTTCAAATACAATTGAATAAATTCCATAGTATTTGTATATAACATCTTAAATAACTATGTACACTATTTACATCAGCCTGACACTATAACAAAGCTCAATATATATACAATTACTTTATAGGTATAACAAACCAGTTAGAGTGTATCTTTTAAGTTACTTTAAAGTGTCAATCAATTATAAGACTTTTTTCCATGGATTGTTAACAAATGGCTTAGGATAAATCCTTAATTCTTTAATTTTAATTTCCAATAATCCTGCGGTATTCAGTAGGCTTTAGAAGTCTTCCAAAGTCGGTATTGTGTTTGTATTCCATCTTCTTGTTATACACTTTCTTGAGATTGCAAGTATGATAGGTAGCGGTTGTAATCTCAGAAAGGGCAAGTCTGTATGTGTGTGTGTGAAACTATACCACCTTACAGCAGTGTGTCTGTCTTGCCTATGTGTGTGTAACTGTTATACATTTAAAGGCCCTGTGAGTACCTGCTGCCCCTAAATAGCCCACATCTACCTAGGCATAAATGCTATCTGTCACCACCTCCATTTGTAGGTACAGAACACCCAGGTGACACATATCAAGGGTAGCATGCCTTGTCATGGGGTATGCATGCAGGATTACATTGTCATCCCCATTGCCCCTGACACACTGTTCTACACATATGCACCTAGGTAACCATGCACATATAAAGCCATATCTTGCTGATTTCATATACCATGCCATCCTGAGGCACTGTATTGCCACTAAGTCTCCACAGTGTAGCCACTCAGACCCTTGTAACAGAAACATACGATGGTATGAAAGACACCTGTCAGTCTGATACACCACCTCCAATATAACATCATGCAACAAAGGTACAAACATGCTAATGTGAAGCCATGACATATACCAGCATACAGCACTTGTCATGGCATAACACAACCACACTAAACAATGTCATGTAATGTGCTATAGTCACCCTGTGCATCAGACACATATTTGCATGTCCCTGCATTGATGGTATGGATTGCAGGGATGTGGCACAGGTATCATCACATGCACAGGGTGTGCCATGGGGGTTCCAGAGGCCTAGGGTGTGCCAAACAGTTGACATTGTGTGTGG
Source organism: Protopterus annectens (assembly GCF_019279795.1). Lineage (NCBI taxonomy): Eukaryota > Metazoa > Chordata > Ceratodontiformes > Protopteridae > Protopterus > Protopterus annectens. The sequence goes on along the minus strand of NC_056748.1, from coordinate 56,945,287 downwards.
GAGTCAGGAAGGGGAGCTGTTTAGCTGGGCCATGGAGAGGTGCCATGTGTGTCTGTTGGTGACCTGCATGTGACAGTGAGGTATGAGTGTGTGCGTGTACACAGTCAATTCATGTACTAGCCCTACAAATGTGTATGTTGCACAGCAGTGGAACATACATGGCAGACTGGACAGCTCACCTTCTCTGGCCATGAACGCAGGAACTGGCTCTGCTAGGAGTGGCACTAGCACCATCATACCCAGGATCAGATGTGGTACAAGTTGCTGACAGTGACTGGTGTCTGCTGGGCCCATGTCCCTCAGGGGACCACCCAGGACCTTGTGCCCATGGCCTACCACATCATGGTATGCACAGCACTCTCCCATCTGTAGTGCTGGAGGTACTGCCACTACGGGAGCATGAGTGTGCATGGCCATGCAGACTCTCAGTGGATGTTGTTGCTGACCTACAGCCACGTGTCCGTCACACTACTACCACCACATGTTCTAGCACAATGTGCAGTCAAGGACTGAAAATGTCTCACCCCACCGTCTGTCCACTACATCAGTGAAACTATGTATGGCATCATCAATGTGGTGGAGGGATTCATGGATGTCAAACAGTGATGCATCCATGATTCTGAACATCAGTCTGGTGTTGCATTTGGAATGTGCCTGTGCCTCCATAATGGACAAAAACATGCACTGAGTGACTCATTATGTGACTCCTGTGACAGGTAGTGGATGGACAGCAGTCCTCCTTCGAGCCTGTGTGGGACCTTGCCATCTGTCAGGTTATGGCTAGTATCTACATTCACTGATGCCATAGTCGTCACACTCTCCTGTTCGATGTCACTGCACTCTGTCCAATATCTGTGGCTGTAGTGGACTGGGTATGTGTGGGCATAATGACTGTATATGGGGACATTGGGGGAGGAAGTGAGATGTCAACCCATGGGACAAATTAAGCCCCCAACAACTCTACCTGTGCCTTACTATGGCCACTATCATCATGAGAGTTTGATGAGATACTGATATGTTGTGAGGGGGACACACTCCAACCCCCACAGTCACCTGTGAGGAGGAAGACAACATAACTACATTAATACCTGCACTGTTATATCTGGTGATCTACACACACACACACACACACACACACACACACACACACACACACACACACACACACACACACACACACACACACACATGCACACACACACGTGAGGTGCCACAACTGCATTATACATACATCTAAATTTTGATCCCATGCACAACACACAAGCAGACTACAACATACACAGACAAATCAGGCCCTTAATAACATGCACTACAGCTTTGTCTGGTTAATGTTGCCACTACTATACACCTGTGATATAAGTGATATGTTGGTATATGGAAGAGACCTACACCTAAAACACAGTGTACCCATTATGACCATACTATATGCCCACTGTATAGCAGACTGTATAGACCTTCACAAAATAAGTGCAAATATGTTGCAGCTCCTGCAAATACACTACTGTGATTACTGATTCAATGCACTTTAGTTAACCCCTCCAAAACTGCACGTACTAGTATTGTACTGTGGCTAAGCATAACAGTTGTGTCTGCAGCAAAATGGCAGCCCTTAACATTCTTATGGTATATATGATTCATACAAAAACAGTTTCACACTCATTGATGACAGGATGTTGGACTCTAGCCACACCTGACATACCTACGGAAATGTAAGGGAGATGTATTGTCAGCAAAAACAAATGTGACTATGTTACAGGATAATATGTGCTTATATCAACATGTGCAGTAGGAACTGTAAAACTGCCCACATTGCTGGCATTCTGAGTATGTCTGCAAAGGTGTGCATTACAAACAAACCCCTCACCAAATGCAGATTGACCTAACAGCCATATACTGTTATGCAGAGGCTACCACAATGACTGATACAGTATTACAGTGATGAACACAGGAGGCTTACCTGGACACTCATCTGCTGTGGAAGTTGTGGCACCCACTTCCATGACATATGGGGTAATTGTTGCTTGGGAGCTGGTGGTTGATTCCAGGGTTTTCCAGGAATTCCTCTGTGGCCAAGAGTGGTTGTTCTGCTGCAGGCCCTCCACAGGTGACAGTACGGTCACTGGCCATAGCAGTGGCCCTTTGCCGTGCAGCATTTATCATGTCTGTCACTCAGTGTCGGACCTGCTCAGAGCTTCTTTCCTGAAGCTCTACTTGGTTTACTGCTGCGACATGGTCAGCCCACAGTACAGCACATTGATCAAGATTCTGGTGACTCCTGGACAGCTGTATGTTGTGATACAGTCTGAGGTCATCCAGGATCACATCATTTTCCATAGCTGAAAATGGTGGGTGCCTCCATTTATACATCCTTTCTAAAAGACATGAAGAGGGAAACACATCACAGGACCACATGCATTGCTATCCACTATGTACACACTCTGCACATCCAAATTGGCTAGCAGTATCCTCTGCTAACTCCCTCATCATCAACACAGTATGTATGTGGATATCAGCAACATAGTGCCAATATGTCCATGTGTGCTGTGACAGAGTGTGATGTATGTCTCCACCCCATCAATGCTGTCTAATGTGGTGTGCCCCTATGGGCATTGTCCCAGTACCATGTAATACAGCCACTGTCCAACAAATAGGTGAGTGCTACTAGAAGTCTATGGGAACAGTCCAGCAACATCCATGTGAAGCAATGACAGACAGCACTGCAAATGTGCTGTAGGGTATCTTCCCTGTAGGTGTCCAACTTCTGCAGTACACATATGTTTGCGGAATGTGTACATGTGCATGATATATGTGGATCCTTTGCCATAAACGTGGCTGTCTGGCAAATGGTTGGACAAAATGATTGTTCCCAGACTGTGGATAATCTGGCTGTCACACACCAGAACCCTCAGAAAACAGTTGTACTACAGTAATATCTGTTACTGTATTCATTTGTTTGCTTTTTAGGAACAATGTGTGGACTCTGTCACTGAGGTCAGGCCTGTGAACCCCCTACTACTGGCTATGACCTGAAGTCCTGCTGTAGGGGGTCACAAGGTATGTTAGCCATAGCTCTCAAGAGATGAGATACGGATGTCAATTAAACAGTGACCTAGCCAGAGTACATCAGGGACAGTCAGAGACACCTGTAAAATGTTTGAAATATTCCTGTATGACATGTACAGACTGAGAGGAGTTGAATAACAGTACATCATGTGATATGTCAGCTGTGTCTACCATTACTAACTGTCACTATTGTGCAATACACAATCCAGTAGTATTCATACAGGAGCTGGCCATTGCAGGAGGAAATGAGTGGGCCAAAGCGGTGATCTACATCACAGCAGGCAGAGCTGAAAGGCATGCCTGTAGGTGTTGGACAGCTGACTATCACAAACACGTCATTCCCAGTGAATTACTGCAGGCCTACTGTTGTAATCCCTATTCCCCATAACTGCATCCTCCCATCTGTGTTCCATTAAATGGGGACTTCTATTACATACCTGGTAGAGTGCTGTACTGCTTTTTGTGCAGAAATCCTGAAAAAAGTGCTTCTGAAATTGTAGTCTGTCTTGGTAAAGTAAGTCACAGACCTGTTTACCATAGGCAACAGCTTGTATTTTGTAGGTAATGCACATTAACAGGTGATTACCTGTGCACCAATCTGTAGCTCAGACTTGCTAATTGCATCCAGAACAGCTGGTTTGCACTATCATTAGCCAATGACATGGCACAACAGTGCTATATTTAAGGCCTTCAGGTAGGCCTTTTCCCCTTTTCTAGTCTGTGAGATAGACACTATCGAGGTCTGGAGACTACAGCATCACAGAGGGTAGGTACAAATACTGTCCACTGTTGGGAGTTATGTGGTATGTCCACAGTTTTGCATGCTATGTTTGGTCATTGTGTAATGACTGTGGCAGTTCAGTGTTAAACAATGTGGGCTGAGGTCAGTAAGGGGAAATACTGATGTAAATGTCATATGTCATATGCATCAGAATATGCATGCTGCTGCAGTAGCTGCTAGTATATCATCTGTGCATGTTTGTAGGGGACGACTGTGACAAATGTCCCTGTTGCTTGACCTTCCTGCCACTCCTTTATGTATGGGTGTTGTGTGGATCCCTTGTTCTAGGTGGTTGTGAGGTATGGTAGGTCTGTAGCAGGTAGGTGAGCATACTGCTGCATATGTTGCAGGCTGCAGCTGCTGCATTTTTCCCAGGAGTCATACTGGGGAGTGTGAATACAGTGGAGGACAGCAAGCTGTATGTGTCAGTGAGGGAGCAGTGTCAGCTCTGTCGTTACAGCAGAGCCAGGGTGAGGGTACCCATAACAGTCCAGGTGAGGCATGTTCTTAAGGTACATATGTTATGTAACAGTGCCATTGAGAGAGTGGTAGGCAACATTTAGGAAGCTTATAAATATTTGTGCAGTGTGTCCCAACCTACAGGCCTTTGACATGCTAACATGGGTAGCAGTGAATGTAGTAGCAGCAGCCTTTTCTGCTTAAAATTGCAGGACTCGGTCATTATTTGTTGTATTCACAAGTATGTCTTTGACGTGCAACACACTGGATTTGAACCCAGGACTGTGGGTGGCAAAATGTACTGCATGCTAGGAATTTAACAGACTGAGCTACTGAGTCAATACTGCATTGGATGTATTTGCAAGATATATGTACATGTATACATTCTGTTACACAGGCTTTGCATAAACATGTGTGTTCAGATGGGTATGATGTGTGACACTGAACTGTCTGTCATGGTTTTCTAACTTCAATCTGTACTGACTTGTCAGTACTTCAGCACACAGAATAGGTTTTGTGAAAACTGTGCTAAAAGTAGGAGACACAACTGTGGACATTCTGCAACAGTCTGTGCAGTTGACAGCTATACCTGCTATCCCAGGCCTCATGTACATCCATCATTATTTATTCGGCTGTGTACTGGTTTGGTGTCTGCATCACAGTGCCAAATACAGTGTCAATTTTCACATTATATGTACAAGCAGTGTGCCATTGTCAATTAGGATACGTTTACTGAAACACCTGTTTTACTTCAGGGCTGAGTGGACTATTGGACTAATGCACTATCCTGTAATTGACAGGAGCCTGGTTTGAGATTTGGCAGGGGTGATTATTTTGCAGATGTGCCTTACAGTGTCAGAAACAGAGAAGGTGATTAAGGCAGTTTTAAGCAGTTTTAAGTGTGTTCGATCGGCGCAACACACTGCTTAGCTCTGCTTAAACCCACGTTAATTAAAAAAAAAAAAAGAAAAAAGGGGTGATAGGAAAGTGGTGAAATGGGGGCAAGCAGGGGGAAAAACATACTGAAAGGCAGGTAAGGATGTGCAGGATGGGTGTAAGGAAGGACAATAGCTCTCCATTTCTTGTACAGCAACAGATGTGCAGGTTGTAGAGAATTTGGAATTTGGAGCCTCACACCCCAGAGAGAGGGATGAGGGCAACATAACTGGGTCGTTTAATTCATGTAATATTTAAGTGTGTCCAGTGGATGCAGGTGCAATATGGAGACCTATGTATGAGGTGATATTCATTTGTGGGACAGATGCCCTTTTTTATTTTTATTTTAAGGAGAGAGTGGAATGTTGGGGAAGGGACAGAGGTACATGTGTGGAGGTAAGTTAGGTAGGAGAGGTTGCATTTGCAAACAAACAAGACAGACAAGACAGCATACAGGGGTGGGGTGTAACACATGACGGAGGTAAATGCCTTGGATGGGGAGGGTGTTGTGGAATCAGAGAGCCATGTGCCTCCAGATGGCAGCAGTGAGACTGAGCTACCCACCCATGGGCAGTCAACACGGATGCTGTGCTGGGAGCTGGGTGCCAGGGCCACCTTGCCCCTCCAGGTTTGCCAGTCTGCCCTCAATCCAGTGCAGGTGATCTTTGTAGCCATGATGCATGATCCTGTGCACCATCCATGGTAGCTGTTGCTGGGTGATAATCCCCCTTTCACACCCACTCCCAGGGGGGACGGGCTCCATTCCCTGAGGCAGTTCCACAATAGGTGGTGCAGGGCCAGCAGAGGGGCAGCACCAGGTTGGGTCCCAGATGTGTTGGGACCCAGTGCCAGAGCCGGCTGAGGTAGGGTAGGTGGATCACCAGGAACCGGCATACTCAGTCAAGCTATGATGTTGAGGTATTTCAAAGTGTATAGGTTAGTAGTGAACAGAACATTTAATTAATTATAACAGCATGCCAGAATGTTGCAAATAACCCAGTAACATAACATTGCATATCATATGGAACACAACAATAAGTGAGATAACAGTCAGTATAGTTATAGCTTGCCAGTAACAGTTAAGGCATAAGGCCAACAACATAGGTAATTCAACAAGGTATGTTAGCATGCAACCATTGTAGTACATAACATTAATAAAACACAAGGGCCAACATAATGTTTTGAGAACAGCATATGTTAATAGTAAACTGCGGTTGTGGTGCTGCAGTAGCATTGTCACCTCACAGTAAGACGTTGTCCTGTTAGATTCTCAGCTAGAGCATCTTCTGTGTGGAGACATGCGTAAATGGGCGTACCTTCGTTGAAGGTTGTGCATCAGGGCTGGCAACTCGGCATGTAAAAATCTTCTGTCAATCATTAGCGGACCGGAGTTCCGCTGTGGCGACCCCTAACCGGGAAAAGCTGAAAGACTCATATGTTAATAGTAAACTATAACCAATGTATAACAATAATAAATTATACTGCAGATGGTGGGGGGAATACACTCCATTAATACCAGTATAGGCTATATTGTTTGCAGCGGTACTTTTAGATACTCTACTCTGCCCTTACTTTATGTATACAAGTGCCCTATTGCTTCTGTAGCATGTACATACCTCTCAAGCTATCCGCATGGGACAGTATGGGCCAAGCTGTAACATGTACAGATACACAACTATAGGGGACTATTACATGGCAGGGGGACATATATGACTACCAAGGTGTACTGTGGACTGATGTAGTGTGACTGTGCTATTGATATAAATCATGTTGATGATAGATCTGTAACCAAGGGATTAGGCAACAGTGATCACAGTCCATGACAGCGTGACACTTGAGAGACATGCATCGTGCACAGTACAGAGAGTTTACAACTATCATGCTGTCCTTGGCAGGCATGGGAAGAGACTATCGGCAGGCATTCACAGACATACCCGGCATGTAGACATACCAAGATTACCTATTTTATTTATTGTATTAACATTTATTAGTATTGCACATGTTGCCTTTATTTTCTGATGTCTTATCACATTGCTGAGCAATGCTGCTAACATTCTGGTACATCTGAACACACAAATTATTAACCCATTCTAATGGCTACTACAGCCATTTATTTACCTGTAATTTCTGTGGGGAGAACATCTGTTAACAATAAATAACTGCTTCAATAATATTTAGTAGTACTTGTCACTGGATTCAAACCCCACTCTGTGTGCGACAAAATGTACATCAAACCTATTATTTATCAAACTGAGCTACTGAGCCACTGCTAGCCCATTGATTGACTGATATGTGCCTAGAGCTCACCTGGTAACAAAATATGACCTGGTAATAGAGGTAGAGTGTTATACAAGACTGCAGTGGCACTTGAACACACATGCTTGAGATTCATGCATGACAGAGATAGTAGGTGAACTGTGCATTAATACATGGAATGCAGGTGTAGACAATAAACCCCTAGTGGGTGAGAATATCTGTAATGTATACAAACCATATCGAAGTGCTGGGTTGGCTACCTGACCCATATACAGTCGGAGATGGCATATTTGTAGTCTACAGCTTTACAGTTTCATACTTGCCTGCATCTGCAGCAGCGTACCTAAGAGCAGGAATGCATATAGCTGAAATGCAATGGTTAACACAATATACACAATATACCTTGGGCGTTCCTATTATTGCTTCACATCTTAGTACAGAACAAGTTTCATAATGCATTATATCTTCTAGTACAGCTCCAGATCTACAGTTTAGCAGAACACTCTTTATTAGATAACCTGCAGTCACTTAGTGGTATTCTTTGTGTTTTTAGTTTACAGCAGATGCAATACTCAATTTCATGACCAACAGCCCAAAATACACACATACTGCACAACACACCTTTGTTAGTGGTGACATCATGCAGTGATTGGTATATTTTTCCAGTCTTTATTAATTAATGCAGGTGTAGCAATACAGCTGTAATTCCACAAGTAATGCAATAGAAACTTTATTTCCTTAACATTATCAGGTTTCATGCTTTCATCTATATTGGACTGTACTTGGCATTACTCATTTATTTCAGTCCAGGTCTATGACCACATTCATTGCAGTACAATCAAAACTGAATATACCTACTGACAGTTACTAATTTACTCTTTCTTGTTTATATGACTATAGATTGCGAGATATATTTGTGCTCATCACGCTCATGGTGTAACCTGGCCAGGTGCCCTGCATTGGCCTCTAGGTTTTGAGCTCTCTCCTCTGCAGCTGTGGGGAGAGAAACACACCATTATGCATACCTGTCTATTACACATTCAGAGTAGCTTTTGATAAAACAATAATAACAATACTTACAAACTGGTGGGACATTCCCATCTTGAGCATCTTGGACCCAGGTGGCCAAGAGATCCCCCTTCCGATGCTTCAGATCATAATAATAATGATGCACCTGCTCACCTGTGCAGCGGATACCATTTGCACTGGTGAGATTGCATGCCAGCCATTCCCAGACATCCAAATTGTACTCTAATTCCTGGTATTGGCCCTGCAGAAACCAGATGTCATGGTATTTAATGAGGAATCCAAACATGATCCTGGACTCTAGAATGACCGAACCCTACCCTGATGCATGTGCCCTCTCCAACTCTGCTATAGTTCTGGCCAAGTTCAAACTCCAATAGGTTATGGCTGTATTCCCACCTGTTGCACTTAAATAAGGCTGTTTTCTCACCCTTTTCTGCCATTGAGTCATTTTTAAAAATGTGGAGCTTCACTTAGCACTGTGCAAACATGCTGAGCTAGGCTGAGCAGTGCTTAAACTGCCAATGCTTAGCAAAGCTTAGCAAAGCAAAAAATAGCTTTTCTGGACTGAACAATGCTTAAATGGGCATTGCTTAGCAATGCTTCAGCCCATTTAGCAATGTGCAAACCAGCTAAGCACTGCTAAAACATTCCTTGTTTAAGCAGTGCTTGGCAAGGTTTAGCTATGTTTACCGGAACTTAGTTGAGCACAGCAAAGCAGGATTTCAAAATACATCTCATAATGTGTATTTGCCACCTAAATGCTTAATAACACGTCTGTGCATACATACAATATTCAATTAAGGGTTTAAACATACTTCTCATCATGCGTATTTGCAACATACATGCTTAATAACCTGTCTCTGTATTTATACAAAATTCAATCAAGGTTTAATAGTACTTCTCATAAATGTGTATTTGCAAAATAAATTTAATAAGCTATCTGTGTAATCACACAAAATTTAATTGGGATTTAAAATTAGTGTCATAATGTGTATTTACAAAATAACTTGTCTGTGTATCCAAACTCTGCACCTATTGCTGTCACTATAACCATTTGGCTACATGGCTGTGTGAAATGCTGCTATACTTTTACATATATCTTTCCACCATGTTTAAGCACTTCTGAGCATGGTGGCTCACTGCTCAAACATGCTTAGTTATACTTAAACTTGACCTTTGAATTCATAATTTAATGTATCCCGTTTTTATTTTTAGATGTCTGGTATGTGTCCATTGCTAAGTGCTGTACTGCACTGCACTGCACAAAAAAAAAATAAAACTAATGAACTTTTTATTGCATATCCATACATTGATATCCGGCACTTTGACACTGCAGGCAGTGTGTTACTCATCTCTGCACACACACTCCCTACACTGATTCAGTACCAGTGTGACATGGCTCTCCCTCAGTAACGTGCCTTCATTGATATGCATGCCGAGCTACCAAGGAAGTACCGCATTCATGGCCACAGTACCTCTGGTGTAGGTTTTACACTATGCCTACACAGATTTTATTAAATCCCCAGGTTGGTATTCACTTTGATGGCCTACAAATGGGATAAAAAGTGAATCTGTTAGATATTACAACTGAGGGTATGAATAATGGAATTATAAAAACAAAAATTTATAGAAAATTTGAACAATATGATTACATTTTACATGGTCAAAGTTGTCACCCCCCCATACTTTGGAATCCATACCTTATGGGGAGTTTTAAGAATAAAGAGATTATGCAGTGATGAGAATGAGTATGAACTAGAACTAAAACCATTGAGTTGTTTTGTAGTAGAAGGTATAGAAGAGAAACAGTCTGGGATGGTATTAAGAAACTAAGTGGTAAACATAAAGGACATTGCCAGAGAGAGGGTGGAGGTGGAGATAGAATGTACAACAGAATTACAATGCAGGACCAAATCGATTTTGTTACAAAATATACTTTATTTTCAGAGAAATTTGTTAGTTTAGTCAAATATGTTTTGGGTGTCCTAGAGAGTAGAGAGAAATACACATTTAGATTTTTTAGTAATAGCCAATTGAGGTTTTCATGGATGAGATGGAGAAGTATAAAGACTTTTTTGGTATATGGGAGATTTAGTATGCCTATGGTGAGAAGAAATAATACAGTGGAGTTGAAGTGTACCTTCCCATGTGGAAAATGTTGATGTAAATTTATAGTTAACAGCTTCCCTGAAATTAGTGGAAAGAAATTTCATGTCTAAGGTGTTTTTGGTTGTGAAAGTGAAGGGGTGATATACAGACTTAGAGGTCCATGTAGTAAATGTTATATAAGGGAAAGTAAAATAATTTTTTCCACGAGGTTAAGGGAACATATTAGGACATCAAAAAAGTATAGAGGTCAGTCCTATAGCCATACAATTTCAAACATTTCACAATGGGTATCTATCTGGATTATAAGCAACTGTTTGGAACAAGTAAGAAATGGATATATAAATGTGTGTGACATAAAGAACAAGTTGCAAAAAAAAAAGTCAAATTTTATTTTGAAATTTAATACTTTTCCCTAAAGGTCTTAATATGGAATGTAACTAGAAATGTTTCTTGTGAGTTATTTTTAAGTTTTAATTGTTTAATTGTCTAATTATGTAATTGGAAAATTGGGGAGGATATTTTAAGGGATGCATGGAATGTCAAAGGTTATACTCTGCAAAGACTTGTCAGCTGAGGTGCGAGAAATTTTTCATTTTTTTTTGTTTTATAAAAGTGTCTTAGTCTTTTGAATAACTGGCCTTTCATTTGTGTGTGGTATTGCTACACTCTCCTGCTTGGTGATTTTATATATGTGCAGATTGAGTTAATTTCTTTGCTGCAAAGCTGCTTGTGTGGCAAAGCAGGATAAGGCAACCATCCTATGTTCTGAAGGGGCATTGGAGTGAGAGTTCAAATCCTGACCTATGTAGAAATATCCCATGTGCACTAACATTTTTAGTGTGTATGTTATAGATTGCTTTTCTTCATTTCAACTACTTCATCTGTTTTTCCTTTTTTCCTTTTCTTAATTTCTTTCTTTTTTTTTTTTTTTTTGTGAGGCCAGTGCTTCCGTGATGCACCACTTAGTGCAAACACGGGAAACTGAGAAAAATAAATGTCATGTTTGACTGTGTTTATCTCATTTATGCAAAGTGAGGCAGTGTGCAAACTGGATAACTGGACCCCACCAGGAATCAGACAGGACCCAGACAACCAAAAATTGAAATTGGATACATTCAATTAATGCTACTGGGCATGGCACAAACCCACTAAATGGCATTGCCTGACACTTAACAGCAAGACCTTAAGAATGATCAGTAAAATAGTGACTGTCATGTAACTAGTCCTGTGGCAGCAGGTGTAAGTGTAGGGCTAGAGTACAGGTAGTCCTGGGTTTTAGTATAGGGTGTGCAACCTTTTTTCACTGTTGTGGCATTGCAGTTGATAACAGTGAACTGAAAGACAATTGTTATTTCAACATTCTTGTGACAGCAGCTATAAGTGTAGGACTGCCATACATATGGTCCTAGGTTCAAATACAGGATACTGTATGCACTTTTACTGTTGTTCCACTTCCCATTATAGTCACTCTAACTTATAACACTTGACATACTGGAGTGCATATTAATTATATGTATGAAAGCTGACACACTAGTATTGTGTCAGTTATTTATTTATTTATTTATTTATCTATGTATTATCAGATTTAATATCAGACATATGACTGTGGGTATAATGTATACTATATTCCTGTAAGTATAATTCTGCTATCTGGACTGGCATGGCCATAAAATTTGTCTAGCACACATACATAACTGCCTGGACATCTAATAACATTGAAATTTCAACTACAAGTATGTAATGCCTCACTGCTTGGCAGTGTTGCGCTGCATTTACCATCACGCAAATGCAGAGCTCAGGGGTCCACAATGCCGAGCACCATGTTTGTGCAATGGTAAGCAGAGCACAACAATTTCAAATAGTGTGTAGACTCCCAGTAAATGCGATAAATGGAATTGGTGGGAAAACATCAGTCTCCATTGCTCTAGATCCATGGCAGGCATTTGTGGGTCAGGTGTCAGGTTTAGGGCATAGAGATGGGGTGTCTAGGAGTCCAAGATTTTTATTGAATTCCTAGTTAAGAAACACAGCTAAAGTGTTCTGCAGGGGGGCTATTCTGGGTCTCAGTATAAGTCTGAGGCTTGGAATATTTTAACCCGGGCTATGTCCATTGGTCCAGGTATCCCACACACTGGTGACCAATGTAGGCATCATTTCAATGACGTACAGGGAAGGAAAAGCGATCCCTCTACAGTTGGATTGAGGAAGTTAGGACTGTGGACATCAAGAACAGAAGGGTAAGTATCAATTACAGAGAGTACTTGTAAGACTTAGAAAGCTGAATATAGGCAAGACTGGTATTCATAATGGTCTTCTGTTCTGTTCTGTTTTTTCCACAGCTGCTAGTGTTTGGGAGTGCAATGTCTAAACCCATAGGGCTAGATTGGCAAGGATGAGGAAGCATGTGGTATGTATGCAGCAGAAGAGTAGTTTTATTGTAACATTAAAAGTTAAAGATAGCTTCTTTGGTATTTTGTAGAGTTGTATCAAATTGAGCATGCATATCTCAACTGTAAAAGCAAGTATACATGCATTAGTCTGTAGCACAAACTAAGAGTACAGTATTAGACTTTAGTCAGAGGTTGTGGGTTCAAATGCCACACTTCCCAATTATACAACACTGTTAATTGTTAATAATTGTATTAATTAATTAATTATTTATTTATTGACACTTGTTAACCGTGTTGGTCCAGCTGGGCTTGTGGCTCATTTTCAGTGGAGAAATGAGGAGAAAAGCTCCAAAAAAAAAAAAAAAAACAAACACAAACAGTTTACAGAGAATCAAACATTTGAGTCAAAAATATGGTCAAAATCAGTTATACAAGAACATTAGAGAGACAAAGCAGAAAATGTAAACAAATGATATATACATTATCAATATTTTTACAGACTAAAAAATACATTTACATGTTTACAAAAAGAGTTAAGTCCAACAGAATTTATTGTAGAGTTTAATAAGTATCCACAATAATGGAGTACGTAGCTGTATGTGGAGGGACTTAAAAGGTATACAGTAGGGTTGTGGGGAGCTTAAGTAGGGGCTTGACAAGGACATATTTTGGAGTTGAGTATTAATGCATTGTATGTCACATATGAAGGTAGTAATCTTATCTCTTTCTTTCTCTCAATTTAACCTTTATATTTCTTTTTTATTTTATGTTTATCTCATATTATTTATAAAAAATATTTTTGTGTCATTTTTTTATTTTATATTATTTTATGAATTTTTTTAAATTTTATTTTAAATTTTATTGTAAAATTAATTTTTATTTTTACTTTATTTTATTTTGTATTTTTTTTTAATTTTATTTGTTGTCAAAATGTGACCATGTCATCCATGTGTACCACATCACTAAATGCTCCATAATACAGTGAGGTAGGCCTGTCTCACAGGATCTACCTGGCCACCTCCACATCTGGGATCCAACCTGGCAGCACCACCTTTGCTGCTCATGCACTACCTGCCTCTTCAGGTAGTCCAGCCCCAGAGGCTGACTCCATGGTACCCTCAGGGAGCAGTGGGGAAGGTGGTGATTTTATCAATTGTACTAAGATGCCAGGGATGGTGCGTATTGTTGTGTGCTGAACCGTTGGTGCATGCCTATGCTGGCTGGAGATGCTAGTGTCCCTCATTTTGTGCAGTGTGAGGAGGAGGAGAAAGAGATGTCACCAACTCCAGCCACCAGCGGAGTGAGGTGACAGTGATGACAGTCCACTATCATCCAGCTTAATGACCAAGGATTTGGGATTTTGCCACCCTCACCCCAATCATGGTGTCCCCCACTATTTTGTGTCCATCACCATCCCTGTCTCTTGTTTTGTCTGTCATGTCTGTCTGCTATTGCTTCTTTATCTACCCAATTTACTTGATCCAGACATATGTATGTCCCTTCCCGGCATTCCTTTCTATCTGAAATAAAAAAAATAAATGGGCACCTGTCCCACAAAAAAAAAATCATCCCATACATACCTCTCCATTTCACACATGATTTCTTGACACACTTTATTCTGTCCAGTTGGCTACACAACATAATTGTGTTGTTGTCACCCCTCTCTTTGGAGGTGACAGTTCAAATTCAGTTCATATTTTGCAAATATGTTCAGTTTACACTGTTGAAATAGATAGCTAGGGTTCTTTCCTCCCTCCTGCTGTGCTGCTTTCCCTTTGTTCTTGCCCTTGCTTGCTCCCCATTTCACCACTTTCCTATATACGTAATTTTAACACCTTTAATCTGTTCAAAAATAGAATCACACATGCCACACATAAGTTGCTGGAGAAGCAATGGATCCCTTCACTTTTGAGGTTCCATGTTTGTGCAGAGGTACGCATTGAGCACCAACAAAGAGTGGTGACAAACAGGTGAAGTTACCCCCAATCAATGCTGCTTAACACCACTCTGCTATGCCAGCAAACAGCAACACATTTCATATAAAAAGTCATGTCATTACATTAACATTCTGTAATGAAAAATATTTTAAAGCATTACATACACCTGTATTCAAACCCAGTACCATATGGCCCAAAAATTAATGTATTAATGCATTAACACATGCTGCCACAGAGTCAGTTAAGCAGCACTGTATTTCATAGACTCAATATCAACTGTCATACTTTAGCAATGTGTCTCATGTTTGCACACTGTTTAACTATGTGCAGATATGGAGAGTACTGAAAATGTGTATCTCACATGTGTATGTACTTTAGTAACCATCGTGTAAACCAACTTCTCACCATGCTATGGAAATGTATATATTATGCTGTATTACTGCTGTTTACTGCCATTTTCTATGTAAGACATGAAATTACATGTGGAAACATTAAAAATTGAGGCCCTATCTAACAATATTTCACATATTTACAATACATCCACTTGTTGGGACTCTCCCCAAACACTGCAACCCTATGGTCTCAGTATTTTTCCACACATATATTAACCACACTATAAAATATAATATGAAATGCTGCATGTTATGCAATGCACATCAGTCTGGGAACATGTGTAACTACAACTATTGATCCATATGTCTAAAAAGCCTTATCTGTGAGGCTAGTGAAGGAATCTTCATGGACCATATCCACAGGGACATTGGTGACCTTCAACTGACTTGACCCTATCCATTTTGTTTTTGTCAAGGGTAGTTCTTGCTTATTAACCCTTATGGACTTCTTGGATACTGACCCCAAAAACCTGGATGAGGGATAACAGGACATACCAACTATCTTGTGTTATCCAGGCCTTTGACACTTTCCCCCTTTCATGTGTCATAGTGAAGCTCTCCCATGTGTGAATTAAGCCATGCAGTAGTAGAGGGATAGGCAACTGGCTTACTGACATAACAAACGTTCTCAAGGTTGGGGAGACACCTCCACCACTAGCCACTTACCATAGAATACCACAAGGATCTGAGCTGGGCCCTCAATTGTTTGTAAACTACTTCCCTGAAGCACAGGTAATGGTAGATGGCCTATGGTTTACCAAGACTGCAGATGAGTGGTAACTGAATGCACTAATAAGGAGTCCCCCAGTGATGGTAACATATTGCAGAAGGGGCTGACACAAATAAACAATTGGTGCTAAACGCATGGACTGAACCTTAAAGGGACAATCCCAGTGTTTAAAATTCGGGTCCGCTCAAAATCACATCAAAGGAACGCCCACTTTGTCGTGTCATTCAATTCCCACCCACAGTATCAGCTTGCTTGCAGACATCCGTTATATCTTTGGCTGCAGTGGTGTTTTGGAGTCTAATCACAACTCCGCTTTAGCTTTGGTTCCCACACACTTTTGGACAATTACCTCCCTGCTGCATAATCCTTCAGTCCATGAGGCTATCCAGGC